>NC_045437.1:94043307-94087227 GCF_002776525.5 Piliocolobus tephrosceles | reverse complement strand
CTGCTATTGCAGATCATCTGGAGACCCTGAACAAATAAAGGAATACAGTTTATCAGAAGAGAGTGCTTATGCACGGAGTTTTGAAATGACTGAATTCAGTCAAGCTTTAGAAAAAATAAAAGGGCAGGTTGTTGAAAACAACTCTGTAACTGAATTTTCCGAGGAGAAAAACAGAACTGAAAATTACAATGGGCAAGATGGTCAGAGAGTTCAAGGAGGAGTCCCTGCTGGCTCTGAGGAGTATGAAGATGAATGCCCTCATCTAATTGCCTTGTCATCATTAAATAGAGAATTCAGGCCTTTCAGGTATAGACTTCTGTCAATTGCTTTTTAACTTTAGTCTGGAGACCGATACTTTCTTAGATTCTAGTAAATGAACGTTTTTTCCAAATAATGTGGCAGAATTGTATTCTGCCGCCTTGATATATAAAATGAAAGCCAAATAATTTTTTGTTGTTAAAAACTCAAAATAGCTTCCTTTTCAGTTGACCTGATTCTAGGCAGCCTATTGACTAAATTTCAAGTAATTTTTCCTTAAAATAGAAACCAATGACTGGGCACAGTGGCTTATGCCTATAATCTCAGCACTTTGGGAGGCCAAGGCAGGCACATCACCTGAGGTCAGGAGTTTGAGACCATCCTGGACAACATGGCAAAACCCTGTCTCTACTAAAAATACAAAAATTAGCCGGGATGGTAGCCTGTGCCTGTAATCCCAGCTACTTGGGAGACTGAGGTAGGAGAATCCCTTGAACCCGGGAGGCGGAGGTTGCAGTAAGCCGAAGATCGCGCCATTGCACTCCAGCCTGGGTGACAAAAGCGAAAAACTGTCTCAAAAAAAAAAAAAAAATACAAACTGATGACTTTCAAATTATTATAGGTCTCTGGATACATTGATCAGGTTTTAGATGGATGAGTTATTCCTCACCTATTTTCCTAATTACACATCTGATGTGTGTTTGAGTTATGTAAAGGCATGTAAATATTAAAACATGCAGTAATGTACTTTATGAAACATCTGCAGTGAATTTTCTGTAGTACCTTGAGCCTTCTGTCCTTTGTTCATGTGTAGTTAAAATTCTGCAATGATACTATGTTTTCTTTTAAGAATTTTTTTTTTTTGTAAATATTAATCAGACTCAGTTTAGGAAAAGTTCTAAAACTAATTTTTTGGATTTGGGATAGCTTACTCAGAATCAAACTGTAGTTTAATGAACTACTGGTTTTATTTCAAAATAGTAATATGACAATTAAATTACTTCAGCAATACATTTATTAAACATTTTTCAGTACGTATTTGGGCTTATATCTTAAACCTACCTTTATCTTTACAGTTTTATTCATGAAGCAAAACATAAGAATTTTGTTCCTTTTTCATATAGCTGTGTATCTGTGTCACAGGGCTACTGCCATTTAAATAATAAACTTGGAAAATTAAATCAGAAGCTTAAAACGAAAAGAATCAGGGGTGACAGAGGCTCAGGATTTTGAGTGATTATATTAGACTGGATTCTTCAGAGAAACAGAAATGAATAGGAGATTTATTATAAGGAATTAGCCCATGGGGTTATGGAGGCTGAGAAGTCCCAGGATCTGTAGTCAACAAGCTATAGACGCAGGAGAGCCCATGGTACAGTTCCAGTCCAAATCCAAAGGGCTGAGAGCCAGAAGAGCCTATAGCGTAAGTACCAGTCCACATCCAAAGAAAAGAGAGGACCTATGTCCCAGTTCAAAGACAGTTCTCTCTTACTCTGCCTTTTTGTTCTGATCAGGCCTTCAATGGATTGGATGAGGTCCACCCACACTGGGGAGGGCAATCTGCTATACTCAGTTTATGGATTCAGAAACACCCTCAAAGACACACCCAAGTTAATGTTTAACCAAATATCTGGCACCCTGAGGCCCAGTCAAGTTAACATGTGAAATTAACCATCACAGCGATAGAAGAAAACCTACAAAGGATTAAATGGTCTTTTAAACTCAGAGTGGGAACAATAATTTTGTTCTCACTCTCTGGATACGTGCTGGGCAAAACTTTCATTCAAAGTAAAAGCAAAACAGCAGATGTTGCTGACAAATATTAACTGTTAGGAGTTAATATTGTCTGAGTTTTTATACATTCCATATATTGAAACTTTGAGCCATGTGAAAACATTCGTCTCTAGGTTGCAGATTTTCCTACCCTAGTGGAGCTGACTATCATGAGTACTCTCTGTTTCCATTGTATCTTCTGTTGTTTGTGAAGGTGGAAAGAGTCTCAAAAATTTAGATAGGGAGAAACAGATTTATATAGTTCAGTGAAAGAAGAGGAGAGGATTATTAGAAAAGGGAAGATGAATTGTGGGGAGGTGATGAATTTCAATCGCTAAAGCATTCTACTGTTTTTAAATTTTGATGATGACTAACAAAATGCTGGAAAATCAAAATTGTTTATATAGAACTTAACAGTAGGTAGTTTTATCTTCACAGAAATTTTAAAATATAATCTTTCTGAAGTATTTTATGTCTTCAGTTTTGCTGCATGCAAAAAATATTACAATCAAATGGGATTCATTACATTATACAAATTAACTAGATACATTGTGAATTTTTTAATTTTAGAGATGAAGAAAATATGGGAACTATGAATCAGTATAGAACAAGAACTCTGAGTATCACTTCTTCAGGCAGTGTTGTAAGCTGTTCGACAATTCCTCCGGTAAGTAGTCATTCAACATGTACTGAATGTTTATTAGATCACTACTGTGATCTGATTGCCTTGTCTCATTAAACAAATAATGTATGCTTTTCAGGTCCAGATTTCTGTTGATTGCTTTTTGAATTAAGTCTTGAAACCAGTACTTTCTTTGATTTTAATAAATGAGTGTTTCTCAAAGGATGTGGCAGAGTTGTATCCTGCCACATAATGTTATGTGTAACATAACATTACACGTTATGTGTAAAATGAAGCCCAAATGACTTTTTGTTGGTAAAACTCAAAATACCTTCTTTTTCAATTGTCCTTCAGATTTTAGGCAGCCTGTTGACTACATTTCAAGTAATTTTTTCTTGGACTACAAACCGATGACTTTCAAAAAATTAACGTAGGTCACTTGATAAACTGATCAGGTTTGAGATGGATGAATCAATCATTCTTCATATGAGCTGAAGATTAAAGAGCTTGGTCACTATGAGGATTGTAAGGTGTATAAGACAGCCTTAGACACTTGGACTTACATGTTAATGATATAACTTTTTTTGTTGTTTGTTTTTTGTTTTTGTTTTTGTTTTTTTTGAGACAGAGTTTCACTCTTGTCATCCAGGCTAGAATGCAGTGGCGTGATCTCAGCCCACTGCAACCTCTGCCTCCCAGGTTCAAGCAATTCTCCTGCCTCAGCCTCCTGAGTAGCTAGGATTACCGGTGCCTACCACCACACCTGGTTAATTTTTGTATTTTTAGTAGAGACAGCATTTCACCATATTGGCCAGGCTGGTCTCAAACTCCTGACCTCAGATGATCCGCCCACCTTGACCTCCCAAAGTGCTGGGATTTCAGGTGTGAGCCACCATGCCAAGCCAATGGTATAAAATTATAAGTACAAATTTGGTTGGGCACTGTGGCTCAGACCTGTGATCCCAGCACTTTGGGAGCCCAAGGGTTTCAGGCCAACCTGGGCAACATAGCAAGACCCCATCTACAAAAAACTTAAAAATGAGCCAGGTGTAGTGGTGTACACCTGTGTTCCCAGCCACTCAGGAGGCTGAGGCAGAAAGATCACTTGAGCCCAGGAGGTTGCAGCCACCGTGAAATATGTTCCTGCTACTGCACTCCAACCTGGGCAACACAGCAAGACCCTGTCTCAAAAAAAAGAAGACCCTTGTTCCTGGCTTTGCAGCGTTTTGCAGCTATCTTCTTTTTTAGGAGACAAGTTGGATGATACAAGGTTATATACAGTTATTAAATGGCAGACTGTAGTGTTTCAGAGAAAGAAAAGGTCATTGTGAACCCTATTTCACATTTCTTATTCATTTTGTAAGTCATATGCCGTGCACGGTATATCTTAACTAATAAGTAATTTTAGTTTATGATCAAAAGATAAATGAAGACTTTTCCTTGGGTGATTGCTACCATCAGGTCATTTCTACAGCTGTGAAGGCATTCTTGGATATATTGAGCAATACTGAATGCTTTCAAAAATAATTTTCTATTACAAAACCTACTCTGAAAGCCTTCTTTTAACCTAAAAAAGCAGAGGAACAAGCAGTTTTCATCTTGTTTTTTCCATCAGTTTTCATGATGGACCACTAGGTGGCACTATGGTAATTTTTTAAAAATTCTGCCTATACATTATATTTTTTCTATATAATCTGTATTTCTGTTTGGAATTTAATTTTTCCTATATAACAGTTTCTATATAGTACTTTTGGGAAGTACTATATAGTGTTTGGAATCTTAAAAATTCATGCTCTCAGTATATAAATAGAAAAGGTATTAGCAGTGTACTATTTGAAATAGTTCATTATCAGTAATAGTAATTTATGAAATCTTTCCAGGAACTGGTGAAACAGAAGGTGAAACGTCAGTTGACAAAGCAGCAAAAATCAGCTGTCAGACGTCGATTGCAGAAAGGAGAAGCAAATATATTTACCAAGCAACGTAGGGAAAACATGCAAAATATCAAATCAAGTATGGAAGCAGCTAGCTTTTGGGGAGAATAATGTATTTAGGATCTTGGATATGTTTTAATATATTTTTTAAAGTTACTGTAATTCCTTTTTGAGCCCTCATTTGTCTTTTTTGAGCCAAAGTTATCATATATTAATAAACCCTCTTTCATCTATAAATTTGGGTCATTCAATATGTGTCTTCCAAAGAATAATTATCTGCCAAAGCAGTCCATTTTTTCAAAGTAATTTGGGTAACTAAAGTTAAATAAATAACTTTATTAGAGATATTTGCATATTTTTAAAAATCTAAACATTTTTGTTTTCTGTTGAGGATTATATGATACAATGCACATAAAGCAATTAGAACAATGTTTAGCACATTATAAGCATTCAATAAAACATGGCTATTAGAATCATAATGATTCTGATATTCTGCTGACAACTTGGTTGCATTTTATTTGGCAACTGGAGGAATTCACTGCCTTATTGTTCTTTAGAAGTAAAGATAAGCCTTTGGAAGTAAAGAAAGCCAGTAAAGTATAATTTGCTTAATTAATTGATTAATTAATAATCTGTTTTGTGCCACTTACACATTGGTAATGTGGTCATGAGAATGGAAACTTACTTGAGATAGTCCACCACAATTTTTCCAGTTGGCAGCTTGTAAGCAGGCCTGAGTATCAGAAGAGTTAGGGGTGGGCGAAAGTGAAGTAGAATGAAGAATGAAATGTTCTTTCTCATATGCTTATGTAAGTGGGTCCGGAACATGTTCTCACCTCAATGTTAACAAATACCTAATTCAGGAAAGAAAATACATAGCCATGGTCCCTTCCTCACGTACTTTATAATTCAGTGAGATGTATAGATGAGTGCTTAAGTGTATGCACCTGATTATTGTCTCTTCATTGCTGCATAAGCGGGAAAAGGGGATCACTTGCAGCGAAAAATGGCCATTAGATGGCAATATCACCCCATAGTCACCAAACAGGATTACTTGAATCCCTAATTATGTTCTACCAGAGTGAATATAGTACAGACTTTTCCAAGATTAATAAAGACAGCAGATTCCCTTTCACCTTTGCCAGATTAACTCTACTAGCTATTTGCAAGACCTGTCATTATCTAATAAATTGGTTTAAATATATAGAAGCTAGAAAATGCCAATTCCTGTTCCCTCGAAAATTAGACATTGAAATATTTAAATACCCCTGCTTTGCATTTTAGATGTATCTTTGAATTCAGGTATTCATTTTGTATAATCTCTTGACTTTTAAGCATTTTTATAATGTAAAGTTGAAAACAGCTTAATAGAACCACAGGATGTTTATTTTGGAATCATTTTCTTATATTCAGAGTGATGAAAGCAAATTGGGAATAAAGCCTTAGCCTGCTCAGCTTTACCTAGTTGACTCAGTTGATTTTTGAGTATCTACTACATAAAAAGCCCATTGCTATTAAGAAACTCAAGACAGCCGGGCGCGGTGGCTCAAGCCTGTAATCCCAGCACTTTGGGAGGCCGAGACGGGCGGATCACAAGGTCAGGAGATCGAGACCATCCTGGCTAACCCGGTGAAACCCCGTCTCTACTAAAAAATACAAAACACTGGCCGGGTGAGGTGGTGGGCACCTGTAGTCCTAGCTACTCGGGAGGCTGAGGCAGGAGAATGGCATAAACCTGGGAGGCAGAGCTTGCAGTGAGCTGAGATCCGGCCGCTGCACTCCAGCCTGGGTGACAGAGCAAGACTCCATCTTAAAAAAAAAAAAAAATGAAACTCAAGACAAACATGATTTTTACCTCTAATAGCCTAACATTTCATGTGGGCCAAAGAATAAATTGTTTCAGTCAAAAATGGAGGCTTTACCTCATTTGGGCAAAGATTAGTGCTAGCTATTGAAGATTTACTAATAAATGATCTGTTAAGGAATTTAGTTTTTTCTGAATATGTTGTTTTGGTTGTTGAAAACTAAGGTATAATAGTTATTTTTTGAAGATATGTTTGGCTAGCCGTCAATTAGAAGTTAGAGATTGTCCTAACAGATAAGCTATAACCCTCACATTTTAAAACATACATAGTGAACAATGAACAAAAACAAATTTTAAATTTTACTAATGTGGCAAAGCTGTATATTGTGATTGTTAAAACACTTTTTTTGCCTAGGAGTTCCAGATTTAAATCCTGGTTCTACACTTCCCAAACCTCAGGTACCTTCTGTAGCCTCTCTAACCTCAATTTTTTGTTTGTAACATAGGGACATTTAATACTACCTATCTCAGAGTTGTGAAGACTAAATGAAGTACCACTTGTAAAGAGTTTATTACAGTGCCTGACATATACTGTGTGGTTAGTGCTGCTAAAATGACTTCTTCAGGTTACCAAAAGGAAAATTCCACAAACTGACCACCTTTCCTATTGTGAAGGTCACTGGTATTTCAACTATGATCCCTTGTGTATTTATCCAGACTGAAAGATGTTTTTCTAGTAACCATCTTGCATAGTCTTAGTGTCCCCATTAAATAAACCTTTCCTACAAACTATGCGGTTTATATTTGTGCTAACCTTGTGGTATTGGTAGCCATTGGTCTATTCTTTGGCACATAGCTGGCTATCTTTGAGCCTTTTCCAAAACCATAGATGTTTAATAGATACTAATCAGAGTTAGTGCCGCTCAAGATAATCATTCTTTTAGCCAACTGCTTAGTAAATTTTCTGACAAAATACATAGCTGCCTAATTAAAAAACTCTGCCTGGTGCTGCCTCCCAGGTTGCTGCTTACAAAGGATAGAGGGATGAGTTATGTTAGGTTCTCAGAGCACTTTCTGAAGTGTAGGTTTATTTCACTGTCACAGATTCAGCACTCTTGGTGGGCTGCAGTTCGCCATGCCCAGTCTTCTTTATCCCTCCTTAGAACATCTCCCTAGAAAGCATCAGGCCATATCTTAATTTGCCCTTGGTCTAGTTTATGAAGTACTGGAGCCATCTTATGCAACTGTGTAAGGAGGCTGGAGATTAAAGTTCAGAATAGCCATTACACAGTTGTGTAATAACCAGGAGTATGAGATAACTCCAAAGCTACAATACTTTTATAGAAAACTTTGTCATTCACAAAAACTATGTTGTTACATTTTAAAGACTGTAAGTGTTCTTTTACCTTAATATTGTAAATAATGACATTAAAAATATTAACATTTTGCAGTAGAGGCTGAACAAGATGACCAAATAGAAACCTCCACCAATCATCCCCACAGGAACACCAAATTGAACAACAATCCATATAAAAAAACACTTTCATAAAAACCAAAAATCAGATGAGAGATCGCAGTACCTACTTTTAACTTAATAACACTGAAAGAGGCACTGACGAGGGTAGGAAAAACAGTCTTGAATTGATGATGCCACCACTCCCCATCCCTTGACAGCGGCCACATGGTGTCGCAAGAGAATGCATTTGGGGGATGAAGAGTACAGTGATTGTGGGACTTTGCATTAAAACTCAGTGCTGCCCTGTCACAGCAGAAAGCAACACCAGGCAGAACTCAGTGCCCATGGAGGGAGCATTTAGACCAGCCCCAGCCAGAGGGGAATTGCCTATCCCAGTGGTCAGAACTGGAATTTCAGCAAGACTTGCCACCACAGGCTGATGTGTTCTGGGGTCCTAAATAAGCTTGAAAGGCAGTCTAGACCACAAGGACTGCAATTTCTGGGCAAGTCCTGATGCTATGCTGGGCTTGGAATCAGTGGACCTGGAAGACACACGACTTAGTGAGACACCAACCAGGCTGGCCAAAGGACTACTTATGCCACCTCTCACCCAATCCCACACAGCACAGCTTGCAGCTCCAGGAGAGACTACTTCTTTCTGAGGAGAGGAGAGGAAAGTAGAGAGGACTTTGTCTTGCAGCTTGGATATCAGCTCAGCCAACTGCATAGGGCAACAGGCAGAGTCCTAAGACCCCCATTTCAGGCCCTACCTCCTGGAAAACATTTCTAGACACACCCTGGGCCAGAAGGGAACCCACTGCCTTAAAAGGAAGGACCCAGTCCAGGCAGGATTCATTACCTGCTGACTAGAGAGCTCTGGGGCCCTTAGTGAGCAGTGATAGCCAGGCAGTACTCCCCATAGACCTTGCGTGCAACTCAGAGATATGCTGGCTTCAGGTGTGACCCTGCATATTCCCAGCTGTGGTGCCTACAGACAGAGACTCCTGCTTGAATAAAAAAAGAGAGGGAAGAGTAAAGGGGACTGTCTTGCACTGTAGGTACCAGCTCAGCCACAGTGGAGTAGAGGACCAAGTAGGCTTTTGAGGTCCCTGGTTCCAGGCCTTGGCTCTTGGACAGCATTTACGGACCTTCCCTGGGCCACAGGGGAGCCCACTGCCCTGAAGGAAGAGTCCCAGGACTGCCAGCACTTAACACAAGCTGACTGAAGAACACTTAGGCCTTGAGTGAACACTGGTAGTGACCAGGTGGTACGCACCATGGGCCTGGGGTGGTGGTGACCATGGGGAGAGACTCCTCTGCTTGTGGAAAAGGGAGGGAAGAGTGGGAAGAGCTTTGTCTGTGGCTTGGGTGCCAGCTCAGCCACAGTAGAATAGAGCACCAGGTAGATTACTAAGGTTTCTGACTCCAGGCCCAGGTTCCCAGATGGTATCTGTGGGCCTGCCTGGGGCCAAAAGGAATTCTGCCACTCTGAATGGAAAGCAACTGATTGTAGGGTCCTAGGGCCTTGAGTGAACATAGGCAGTAGCCAGGCAGTGGTTACTGTAAGCCTTGGGCAAAACCCAGTGCTGTGGTAGCTTCGATGTGACATAGCACTGTCCCAGTGGTGGCGGTGGCCACGGAAGTGCTTGTGTCACCCTTTCTCCAGTTCTAGGCAGCTCAGCACAAAAAAAGAGACTCCATTTATTTGGGAGAAAATAAGAGAAGAGAGAAAGTCTTGCCTGGTAATCTAGAGAATTCTTCTGGATCTTATACAAGACCACCAAGGTGGTACCTTTATGAATCTGCAAGAGCCATAGCATTACTGGGCTTGGCGTACCCCCCAATGCAGATACAGCTACAGTGACCAAAAAGTTAAATTATAACAACTAAGTCCCTTCAAATACCTGGAAAGCCTTCCCAAGAAGCACAGGTACAAACAAGCCCAGACAGTGAAGATTATAGTAAATACCTAAATCTCATACCTAGACATCAGTGAACATCCACAAGCTTCAAAACCAGGAAAACAAGAATCCACCAAACAGAATAAGGCACCAAGGACCAATCCTGGAGGGCTAGAGATATGTGACCTTTCAGACAGAGAATTCAAAACAGCTGTTTTGAGGCAAATCAGCAAAATTCAAGAAAACACAGAGAAGGAATTCAGGATCCTATCAGATGAATTTAACATAGAGATTGCAATATTTAAAAATAATCAAGCAGAAATGCTGGAGCTGAAAAATGTAATTGACATACTAAAGAAGGCATCAGAGTTCTTTAACAGCAGAAATGATCAGACAGAAGAAAGAATTAGCTTGAAAACAGGCTATTTGAAAATACACGGTCAGAGAAGAAAAAAGAAAAAGGAATAAAGAATCAAACAAGCCTACAAGATCTAGATAACAGCTTCCAAGGAGCAAATCTAAGAGTTATTGGCCTTAAAGAGGAAATAGAGAGGGAGATAGGGGTAGAAAGTTTATTCAAAGGGATAATAACAGAGAACTTCCCAAACCTAACGAAAGATGTCAACATTCAAGTACAAGGAAGTTATAGAACACCAAGCAGATTTAACCCAAATAAGATTACCTCAAGACATTTAATAAACTCTCAAAGGTCAAGGATAAAGAAAGAATCCTAAAAGCAGCAAGAGAAACAAATAATTTAAAATGCAGCTCTAATACATCTGGCAGCAGACTTCTCTGTGGATACCTTATAGGCCAGGAGAGAGTGGCATGACATATTTAAAGCGCTGAAGGAAAAAAAACAAAAACCCTTTTATCCTAGAATACTATATACAGCAACAATATCATTCAAATATGAAGGAGAAATAAAGACTTTCCCAGACAAACAAAAGCTGAGGGATTTCATAAACATCAGACCTATTCTAAAAGAAATGCTAATGGGAGTTCTTCTATCTGAAAGAAAAGAGCATTAATGATCAATAAGAAATCTGAAGCTACAAAACTTACTGGTAATAGTAAGTACACAAGCAAACAAAATATAACAAACTAATTGTGCTGCTATCTTGCAGAGAAAGACTAAGAGCTGAACCAATAAAAAATAATAACTACAACCAGTTTTCAAGACATACACAGTATAATAAAATAGAAAGAATAAAAAGTTTAAAAGTAGGGGTACGAAGGTAAAGTATAGAGTTTTTATCAGTTTTGTCTTTTTTCTTGTTTATGCAGTTAGTGTTAAGTTGTCATTAGTTTAAAATAATGGGTTATAAGATATTATTTCCAAGCCTCATGGTAACATCAAATAGAAAAATGTACAACAGATACACAAAAAAATAAAAAGCAAGAAATTGATACATATTGCCAGAGAAAATCACCTTCACTAAAAGGAAGACGAAAAGGAAGGAAAGAGGAAAGGACCACAAAGGAACCAGAAAACAAATAACAAAATGGCAGGTTAAGTCCTTACTTATCAATAATAACATTGAATGTAAATGGATTTCACTCTCCAATCAAAAGACAAAGAATGGTTGAGTGGATTTATTTTTATTTATTTTTTATTATACTTTAAGTACTAGGGTACATGTGCACAACATGCAGGTTTGTTACATATGTATACACGTGCCATGTTGCTGTGCAGCACCCTTTAACTCGTCATTTACATTAGGTATATCTCCTAATGCTATCCCTCCCCACTACCCCCACCCCACAACAGGTCCCGGTGTGTGATGTTCCCCTTCCTGTCTCCAAGTGTTCTCATTGTTCATTTCCCACCTATGAGTGAGAACATGCAGTGTTTGGCTTTCTGTTCTTGCGATAGTTTGCTGAGAATGATGGTTTCCAGCTGCATCTCCATGTCCCTGCAAAGGACATGAACTCATCCTTTTTTAATGGCTGCATAGTATTCCATGGTGTATATGTGCCACATTTTCTTAATCCAGTCTATCATTGATGGACATTTGGGTTGGTCCCAAGTCTTTGCTATTGTGAATAGTGCCACAATAAACATACATGTGCATGTGTCTTTATAGCAGCATGATTTATAATCCTTTGGGTATATACCCAGTAATGGGATGGCTGAGTAAAATGGTATTTCTAGTTCTAGATCCTTGATGAATCGCCACACTGTCTTCCACAATGGTTGAACTAGTTTACAGTCCCACCAACAGTGTAAAAGTGTTCCTATTTCTCCACATCCTCTCCAGCACTTGTTGTTTCCTGACTTTTTAATGATCGCCATTCTAACTGGTGTGAGATGGTATCTCATTGTGATTTTGATTTGCATTTCTCTGATGGCTAGTGATAATGAGCATTTTTTCATGTGTCTGTTGGCTGCATAAATGTCTTCTTTTGAGAAGTGTCTGTTAATATCCTTAGTCCACTTTTTGATGGGGTTGTTTGTTTTTTTCTTGTAAATTTGTTTGAGTTCTTTGTAGGTTGTGGATATTAGCCCTTTGTCAGATGAGTAGATTGCAAAAATTTTCTCCCATTCTGTAGGTTGCCTGTTCACTCTGATGGTAGTTTCTTTTGCTGTGCAGAAGCTCTTTAGTTTAATGAGATCCCATTTGTCAATTTTGGCTTTTGTTGCCATTGCTTTTGGTGTTTTAGACATGAAGTCCTTGTCCTCTTTTCCTAACTGAATACCGTTTATTTCTTTCTCCTGCCTGATTGCCCTGGCCAGAACTTCCAACACTATGTTGAATAGGAGTGGTGAGAGAGAGCATCCCTGTCTTGTGCCAGTTTTCAAGGGGAATGCTTCCAGTTTTTGCCCATTGGTTATGATATTGGCTGTGGGTTTGTCATAAATAGCTCTTATTATTTTGAGATACGTTCCATCAATACTGAATTTATTGAGAGTTTTTAGCATGAAGGGCTGTTGAATTTTGTCAAAGGCCTTTTCTGCATCTATTGAGATAATCATGTGGTTTTTGTCTTTGGTTCTGTTTATATGCTGGATTAGGTTTATTGATTTGCGTATGTTGAACCAGCCTTGCATCCCAAGGATGAAGCCCACTTGATCATGGTGGATAAGCTTTTTGATGTGCTGCTAGCTTTGGTTTGCCAGTATTTTATTGAGGATTTCTGTATTGATGTTCATCAGGGATATTGGTCTAAAATTCTCTTTTTTTGTAGTGTCTCTGCCAGGCTTTGGTATCAGGATGATGTTGGCCTCATAAAATGAGTTAGGGAGGATTCCCTCTTTTTCTATTGATTGGAATAGTTTCAGAAGGAATGGTACCAGCTCCTCCTTGTACCTCTGGTAGAATTTGGCTGTGAATCCATCTGGACCTGGACTTTTTTTGGTTGGTAGGCTATTAATTATTGCCTCAATTTCAGAGCCTGTTATTGGTCTATTCAGGGATTCAGCTTCTTCCTGGTTTTGTCTTGGGAGAGTGCATGTGTCCAGGAATTTATCCATTTCTTCTAGGTTTTCTAGTTTATTTGCATAGAGGTGTTTATAGTATTCTCTGTTGGTAGTTTGTATTTCTGTGAGGTCAGGGGTGGTATCCCCTTTATCATTTTTTATTGCATCTATTTGATTCTTCTCTCTTTTCTTCTTTATTAGTCTTGCTAGCGGTCTATCAATTTTGTTGATCTTTTCAAAAAACCGGCTCCTGGATTCATTGATTTTTTCAAGGGTTTTTCGTGTCTCTATCTCCTTCAGTTCTGCTCCTATCTTAGGTATTTCTTGCCTTCTGCTAGCTTTTGAATGTGTTTGCTCTTGCTTCTCTAGTTCTTTTAATTGTGATGTTAGGGTGTCAATTTTAGATCTTTCCTGCTTTCTCTTGTGTGCATTTAGTGCTATAAATTTCCATCTACACACTGCTTTAAATGTGTCCTAGAGATTCTGGTATGTTGTGTCTTTATTCTCATTGATATCAGAGAACATCTTTATTTCTCCCTTCATTTTGTTATGTACCCATTAGTTATTCAGGAGCAGATTGTTCAGTTTCCATGTAGTTGAGCAGTTTTGATTGAGTTTCTTAATCCTGAGTTCTAGTTTGATTGCACTGTGGTCAGAGAGACAGTTTGTTATAATTTCTGTTCTTTTACATTTGCTGAGGAGTCCTTTACTTCCAACTATGTGGTCAATTTTGGAATAATGCCATGTGGTGCTGAGAAGAATGTATATTCTGTTGATTTGGGGTGGAGAGTTCTGTAGATGTCTATTAGGTCCGCTTGATGCAGAGCTGAGTTCAATCCTGGATATCCTTGTTAACTTTCTGTCTCATTGATCTGTCTAATGTTGACAGTGGGGTGTTAAAGTCTCCCATTATTATTGTGTGGGAGTCTAAGTCTCTTTGTAAGTCTCTAAGGATTTGATTTATGAATCTGGGTGCTCCTGTATTGGGTACATATATATTTAGGATAGTTAGCTCTTCTTGTTGAATTGATCCCTTTACCATTATGTAATGGCTTTCTTTGTCTCTTTTGATCTTTGTTGGTTTAAAGTCTGCTTTATCAGAGACTAGGATTGCAACCCCTGCCTTTTTTTGTTTTGTGTTTGTTTGGTAGGTCTTCCTCCATCCCTTTATTTTGAGCCTATGTGTGTCTCTGCATGTGAGATGGGTCTCCTGAATATCGCACACTGATAGGTCTTGACTCTTTATCCAGTTTGCCAATCTGTGTCTTTTAATTGGAGCATTTAGCCCATCTACATTTAAGGTTAATATTATTATGTGTAAATCTGATCCTATCATTATGATGCTAGCTGGTTATTTTGCTCATTAGTTGATGCAGTTTCTTCCTAGCATCGATGGTCTTTACATTTCAGCATGTTTTTGCAGTGGCTGGTACCGGTTTTTCCTTTCCATGTTTAGTGCTTCCTTCACGAGCTCTTATAGGGCAGGCCTGGTGGTGACAAAATCTCTCAGCATTTCCTTGTCTGTAAAGGATTTTATTTCTCCTTCATTTATGAAACTTAGGTTGACTGGATATGAAATTCTGGGTTGAAAACACTTTTCTTTAAGAATGTTGAATATTGGCCCCTACTCTCTTCTGGCTTCTAGAGTTTCTGCTGAAAGATCTGCTATTAGTCTGATGGACTTCCCTTTGTGGGTAACCCAACCTTTCTCTCTGGCAGCCCTTAACATTTTTTCCTTCATTTCAACTTTAGTGAATCTGACAATTATGTGTCTTGGAGTTGCTCTTGTCAAGGAATATCTTTGTGGCATTCTCTGTATTTCCTGAATTTGAATGTTGGCCTGCCTTGCTAGGTTGGGGAAGTTCTCCTGGATAATATCCTGCAGAGTGTTTTCCAATTTGGTTCCATTCTCCCTGTCACTTTCAGGTACACCAATCAGACGTAGATTTGGTCTTTTCATGTAGTCCCATATTTCTTGGAGGCTTTGTTCATTCATTTTTACTCTTTTTTCTCTAAACTTCTCTTCTCACTTCATTTCATTCATTTGATTTTTAATCACTGATACCCTTTCTTCCAGTTGATCGAATTCATTACAGAAGCTTCTGCATTTGTCACGTAGTTCTCGTGCCATGGTTTTCAGCTCTTTCAGGTCATCTAAGGACTTCTCTACATTGATTATTCTAGTTAGCCACTCATCTAATCTTTTTTCAAGGTTTTTAGCTTCTTTGCAATGGGTTCAAACTTCCTCCTTTAGCTTGGAGAAGTTTGATCATCTGAAGCCTTCTCTCAACTCATCAAAGTCATTCTCCGTCCAGCTTTTTTCCGTTGCTGGCAAGGAGCTGCATTCCTTTGAAGGGGGAGAGGTGCTCTGATTTTAGAATTTCCAGCTTTTCTGCTCTGTTTTTTCCCCATCTTTGTGGTTTTATCTACCTTTGGTCTTTGGTGATGGTGACGTACAGGTGGGGTTTTGGTGTGGATGTCCTTTCTGTTTGTTAGTTTTCCTTCTAACAATCAGGACCCTCAGCTGCAGGTCCTACAGGTCCTCAGCTGCAGGTCCTGCAGGACCCTCAGCTGCATTTTTTTTTTTAAAGACCAAATGATCTGTTGCCTACCAGAAACATACTTCATCTACAAAGGTACAGATAGACTGAAAATATAGGGATGGAAAAAGATATCCCATGCAAATGGAAACCAAAAAAGAGCAAGAGTAGCTATACTTAACTTCAGACAAAATAGATTTTAATATAAAAACTACAAAAGGTGGTCACGTGGTCACAAGGTCACAATATGATAAAAGAGTCAATTTGGTAAGAGGATGTAACTATTTTAAGTGTATATACACCCAACACTAGAGTACCCAGATATATAAAGCAAATGTTATTAGAGCTAAAGAGAGTTAGAACCCAATGCAAAACTCTGGAGACTTCAACACTCCACTTTCAGCATTGGACAGATTTTCCACATAGAAAACTAACAAAGAAATATCAGACTTAATCTGCACTATAGACCAAGTGGATCTAATAGATACAGAACATTTCATCCAACAGCTGCAGAATACACATTATTTTCCTCAGCACATGAGTCATTCTGAAGGATAAATCATGTGTTAGGCCACCACCCAAGTCTTTAAAACATTCAAAAAATGAAATTATATCATGTATCTTTTCTGATCACAATGGAATAAAATTAGAAATCAATAACAAAAGCAATTTTGGAAACTATACAAACATATAGAAATTAAACAATATGTTCCTGAATAACCAGTGGGTCAATGAAGAAATTAAGAAGGAAATATTAAAATGTCTTAAAACAAATGGTAATGGAAACACAACATACCAAAACCTATACAATACAGCAAAACAGGTACTAAGAGAAAATTTTATAGCTATAGGCACCTATATGAAAAAGTAGAAAAAACTTTAAACAACCTAACAATTAAAGAACTAGAAAGCAAAAGCAATGCAAACCCGAAGAAATAATAAAGATCAGAGCAGAAATAAATGAAATTGAAATGAAGAAAACAACACAAAAGATCAATGAAACAAAAAGTTAATTTTTTGAAAAGATAAACAAAAGTGTTACAGCTTTAGTCCAAATTTTAAGAAAAGAGAAGACCAAAGTAAGTAAAATCAGAAATGAAAAGGGAGACATTACAATTGACACAACAGAAAGTCAAAGGATCATTAGAGACCACTATGAACAATAGTATGCCAATAAATTGGAAAATCTAGAAGAAATGGACACATTTCTAGACACATACAACCTCCCAGGATTGAATTATGAAGAAATCCAAATCCTGAATTAACCAATAACAAGTAACATGATTGAAGCCATGATACAAAGTCTCCCAGCAAAGAAAAGCTCAGGAACCATGACTTCACTGCTGAATTTTACGAAACATTTAAAGAAGTACTAACACAAATCCTACACAAATTATTCTGAAAAATGTAGCGGGAAATACTTCCAAACTCATTCTGCAAGGCCAGTATTATCCTGATACCAAAACCAGAAAAAAACACATCAAAAGAAAACTACAGGCTAAAAGCCCTGATGAACATTGACACAAAAATCCTCAAGAAGATACTAGCAAATCAAATTCAACAACACATTAAAAAGATTATTTATCATGACCAAGTGGAATTTACCCCACGGATGCAATGATGTTAAACATTCACATACCAATCAGTGTGATATATCATATCAACAGAATGAAGGACAAAAACCATGTGATCATTTCAATTGATGCTGAAAAAATAAAGTGGATGAAATTCAGTATCTCTTCCTGGTAAAAAAAAAAAAAAACCTCTCAAAAAAACTGTATACAGAAGGAACATATCTCAACATAATAAAAGCTATATATGACAGACCCACAACTAGTATCATCCTGAATGAGAAAAATCTTAAAGACTTTCCCCTAAGATTTGGAAGACAACAAAGATGTCCACTTTCACTACTGTTATTCAACATGGTTCTGGAAGTCCTAGCTCGAGCAATCAGAAAAAAGAATGAAATAAATGGCATCCAAATTCCAAAGGAAGAAGTCAAATTATCCTTGTTTTCAGACAATAAAATCTTTTACTTGGAAAAATCTAAAGACTCCACCAAAAAACAAACTCTTAGAACTGATTTTAAAAATTCAGTAGTCGCAGGATACAAAGTCAACATACAAAATTTAGTAGCATTTCTATATGCCAACATCAAACACTCTGAAAAATAAATCAAGGAAGTAATCTCATTTACAATATCTATAAATAAATTAAAATACCTAGGAATTAACTTAGCCAAAGAAGTGAAAGAACGCTATAATGAAAACTATAAAACATTAATGACAATAAAACTATGAAACATTAATGAAAGAAATGGAAAACTATAAAACATTAATGAAAGAAATTGGACACCAAACAAATGGAAAGAGAGCCCATGTTCATGGATTGGAAAAATCAATATTGTTAAAATGTCCATACTACCCAAGCAAGCTAGGAATTCAATGTAATCCTTTATCAAAATGCCAATGACATTTTTCACAGTAATAGAAAAAACAATTCTAAAATTTATATGGAAACACAAAATGCCCAGAATAGCCAAAGCTGTCCTGAGCAAAAAGAACAAAACTAGAGTCACATTATCTGACTTCATATTGCTGAAAAAATAAAGTAGATGAAATTCAATATCCCTTCATGATTACAAAAAAAACTCTCAAAAAACTGGATACAGAAGGGACATACCTCAAGATAATAAAAACCGTATATGATAGACCCACAACTAGTAGAGCTATAGTAACCAAAACAGCATGGTACTGGCATAAAAACAGACATATACACCAATGGAACAGACTAGAGAACCCAGAAAAAATCTATACAACTACAGTGAACTCATTTTCAACAAAGGTGCAAAGAGTATACATTGGGGAAAGAACAGTGTCTTCAATAATGCTGAGAAAACTGGATCTCCATATGCAGAAGAATAAAACTAGACCCCTACCTCTCACCATGTACAAAAATCAAATCAAAATGGATTAAAGACTTAAATCTAAGACATCAAGCTGAAATTACTACAAGAAAACATTGGGAAAACTCTTAAGTCATTGAACTAAGCAAAGATTTCTTGAGTAATACCCCAGAAGCACAGGCAACCAAAATAAAAATAGACAGATGAGATCACATCAAATTTAAAAGCCTCTGCACAGTGAAGGAAACAATCAACAAAAGGAAGAGACAACCCACAGAACTGTAGAAAATATTTGAAAACTATCCATCTGACAAGGGATTAACAACCAGAATAAATAAGGTGCTCCAATAACCCGATAGGAAAAAAAAATTAGCAATCTGATTTAAAAACGGGCAAAAGATCTGAATAGACATTAGACATTACTCAAAAGAAGACATAAAAATGGCAAACAGTTGTATGAAAAGTGCTCAACATCATGGATTATCAGAGAAATGTAAATCAAAACTACAATGAGGTATCTTCTCACTCCAGTTAAAATGGCCATTATCCAAAAGACAGGCAAGAACAAATGCTGGGCTGGGCACAGTGGCTCATGCCTATAATCTCAGCACTTTGAGAAGCTGAAGCAGGAAGATTTCTTAAGCCCAGGCATTTAAGACCAGCCTAGGCAACATGGCAAAACCCTGTCTACCAAAAAAATAATTAGCCAGGCATGGTGGTGTGTGCCTGTGGTCCTAGCTACTGGGAAGACTGAGGTGGGAGGATCACCTGAACCTGAGAGTTCAAGGCTGCAGTGAGCTGTGATCATGTCACTGCACTCCAGCCTCTCCAGCCTGGGTGATAAAGTGATAGAGTGAGACCCTGTCTCAAATTAAAAAAAAAAAAAATTGCTGGTGAGGATATGGAGAAAAGGGAACCCTCATACAATGTTGGTGGGAATGTAAACTAATACAACCACTATTGGAGAACAGTTTGGAGGTTCCTCAAAATCTAAAAATAGAGTTACCATATTATCCAGCAATCCCACTGCTAAGTATATACCCAAAGGAAATAAATCAGTGTATTGAAAGATATTTGCACTCCCATATTTGTTGCAGCACTGTTCATAATAGCTAAGATTTAGAAGCAACCTGAGTGTCCATCAACAGGTGAAGGCATAAAGAAAATGTAGTACATATACCCAATGGAGTGCTATTCAGCCATAAAAAAAAAATAAGATCCTGTCATTTGCAAAAACATGGATGGAAGTGGGGTCATTATGTTAAGTGAAATAAGCCAGGTACAGAAATACAAACTTCACATGTTCTCACCCATTTGTAGGAGCTAAAAATTAAAACAATTGAACTCAAGGAGAAAGAGAAGAACACTGGTTACTAAAGGCTGAGAGGTAGGGTTGAGAGAAAAATGGGGATGGTTAATGGGTACCAAAGAATAGTTAGAATGATTTAGACCTAGTGTTTGATAGCACAACAGGTTGACTACAGTCAGTAATAATTTATTATACATTTAAAAATAACTAAACAACTATAATTGGATCATTTGTAGCACAAAGAAAGGATAAATGCTTTAGCTGAGGAATTCCCCATTTACCCTGATGTGATTCTTATGCATCAAATGCCTGTATCAAAATATCTCACATAGCCCATAAATATATATACCTACTATGTACTCACAAAAATTAAAAATAAGAAATTTCTTAAACTAACATTTTATATAACACTTACACTTAATTCTATAAGTAGAAGTATGCCTCATATATAAAATATTACTTGGGACATTTATTACAAGACTATTTGCTTCTAGTTTTTAAAAAAGAAAAGATAACTATTTTAAATAAACGAATCACCAGGCATGGCCTGTGCCTGTAAATCCAGCTACTTGGGAGGCTGAGGTAGGAGGATTGCTTGAGCCCAGGAATTTGAAACCAGCCTGGGCAACATAGTGAGACCCCCAAATAATTGTTTTAAATTAAAAAAAAACTTTAAAAAATGAGTTTAAAAACCCTGCTTACTATAATGCTACTGTTGGCTGAAGAGGTTTGGCCTAGATTAGGAAGAAAATGTACATGTTCACACATCAGTAATTCAAGTGTGTGGAGGTATATAAAGTGATATTGGGAAAGAGAGTACACAGATTTTTTTTTTTTTTAAGATAAACTTTTGCTGGCTTGGAGGTCTCCCCTGTTTTTTATATTATAGTTACAGTGATTCTTTATTACCTTTTTCTTATTTTAGAGATGAGAAAATATCTTTAGATGTAAAAGTACTTGCTCAAAATCACATAGAGTAAATAAGGTGTGGAAGGAGTAGGAGAAAAAATGTACCAAAATGGTGAATGGTAGGAAAACCAGCATATTCCAGTGACCTCAGGCTTGTATTCAGCCTGGGAGTCTCTTCTGCAGAGTCTCAGAGGCCCATAAAATTTGACTTGTCCTCCTGGTGCCATGGAGGTATGAGAGGAGACAGTCTTCACAACCAGGTTTTGATTCTATCCTCCACCAAGTTTTCTCACCTTTTAGAAAACAAAGCTTTTTCCTATTACGAGTCTTTCTATCTTCTCAGTGCACACCCAAGAAAACCCATCTCAATAGACAGAAGCCCTCAGTGTAACATTCCTGGGCTTTTGTTTTGTTTCGAGGGCAATGCTGGGGGAGTGCTTTCTTTTTGAGCTCAAGGCTACTGAGATACCTTGAGAAGCTCAGAAGAAAATATACTCTAATTTGGTCTTTCTCCAATTTTCAGTTTGTGGGAAAATAGGTCCCTCTTTCTATGCAGTTTCTTATTTCTCCTTTAAACAGATTTTGAAGAGAAATAATGCTGCTGCTTCTTTTAAATTTTTTTTACTGCACAACACTCCTTTATGTTTCTTCTTTGTCAGCAGAATGCATGCTAAGTGCAGAACTCTAGTGGCGACTGCATAGGAAGCGAAGTAAAAATTATAGTTTACAGTGTGAAATGGATGGCACAAGGCTTTTATCTTAATGTAAGCATATCCATAAGTGTAGCCTGAATTGAATTAAGAGTATACTGATGATGCAATCTTTACAGGAAGCTTCAGCTGAAATATATGGAGCTGTGAAATTACTAGGTTGCTTGAACCCAACATCTCCATCAACTAATGTTAGGTTTAAGTAATTTGTTTAAACCAATAAATATTCTCCTAGCTATTTTAACCTAATAATTTTTGCATAGTCTAGATATTCCTTTTAATTTGCTCATTATTTTTGCAAAGATTTAAACATTCCATATGACTTACACCCCCAGAAATGTGACTTTCTAGGTAACCCATAGAAGGGGTGTGTGTCTCATCCCTTGGCTTGCCCCTTGTAGATGACTTCTTCTTTCTTTATTTGAAAAGTAGCTCAGAAACTCAGCTGGAATTCAAATGACTCTTTTAGAATCAATCTGATCACTTTACAGCCACATCTTGTATAAAGTTTTCTCCTATGCACCCAATGATATAAATTTATGTCCTGGAAAGGGTGTGTATTATCTGAGAAAATGGAAGGAGAGGAACCAATAATTAGATAAACTTTTATGAAAGAGAAAATATCATTATAAAGGCCACTAGCAAAATCCACTCCAAAAACAAAACAAAAAAAAAATTTTTTTTTTTTGAGACAGAGTCTCGCTCTGTTGCCCAAGCTGGAATGCAGTGGCCGGATCTCAGCTCACTGCAAGCTCCGCCTCCTGTGTTTACGCCATTCTCCTGCCTCAGCCTCCCGAGTAGCTGGGACTACAGGCACCCGCCACCTCGCCCAGCTGGTTTTTTGTATTTTTTAGTAGCGACGGGGTTTCACCGTGTTAGCCAGGATGGTCTCGATCTCCTGACCTCGTGATCCACCCGTCTCGGCCTCCCAAAGTGCTGGGATTACAGGCTTGAGCCACCGCGCCCGGCCCAAAATTTTTTTAACTATCTTTTTAAAAATACATATTAGGCTGGAAGTCAGCCAACCATCATTAATGAGCTCAGTTATCACAAACAACATCCAATGACCCAAGGGCTTTGCATCATTATCTCTAATCTTGCAAGTTTGAACATCCAAATTCTCCCACTTAAATAACTCTGAGTTTATCCTTAAAATGTTAACCTGTGAACTAGCAAAGCTTTCCCCAGTATCTTTGACCTCTGAAGTATTTCTTGAATAATCAGTTTTACTCCTCTCAGAGACCAAATACCAAGACAGCTCTGGGTAATTGGTTATATGAGACCATCAAGATAACATGGACCTATTTAGCGTCCCCATATATATACCAATCAAAAAGCTGACATAAATGAGAGGTTGAATTTCATTGTGCTTTATGGTTATGAGAGTTGATTTTGCATTGGCAAGGAAAAAGAGCAGTTTACTAGTGGTTTTTCATAATGTTCTATAAAAATGAAGAAATGTACATTCCTATAATCTGGAGATGGGATATTTATCTATTTTCTAGTTATTTTTCATGTAGTTCAACAGAATTCCTATTAATGATTTCTTAAAGGCAGTGAAACGTCAATAAACAAGTATCTAGGATAAAGTTCTTTTATTTTACTTGTGTTTGTAAGCTTTTGCCTAGAAACCATCTGAAGTTACCTTTCCAACTCACTCTCTCAATAAATACCTTGATTCAAATGTCTCATTGGTCCCTTCCCAGTTGACAGTATATAAATTAACATTGCAGCCGTTCATTCTTTTAACTTGTTCTTTCCCAGCTGAGAGTAAACAAAGTTGATGCTATAGCCATTCATTCCTCCTACTGCTCTCTTCCTAGTCGAGGCTAAACAAAGCTGACACTAAACAGTCATTAGCTACCGCCTCTGCCAAGTGACCTTCTTCCCAGCCTTTCTTCTTCATCCTCCCACACACCCTCAGAAACACTCCTGAACACAGCTTTGACCCTCTTTTGACAATTCTGCATTTAGACCCTTCCAGTTCCTTCCACTCATTTCCCATTAGAATCTGAAAGGAGCTGTTGTCAGTCATTTCCCGTCATTTTCATAAACTATTTGTTCTCTATATTAAGGCATTTAACTGTTTCATTCCAATTCTTTTACATTTGATTTAATTTATCTTAAATTGTAAATTTTTAAGAATTAGAAAGTAAGTGAAGAAATTATTTCAGGGATGATAATCTTCCTAAATCTCAATCAAGGTCCACTCCCTCTCTCAGTCACCTGATTCACTAGAGATGAGTAGTATAAATCAACTCAGGCTTAGTTACTGCAGGGCTTATTCTTTAAAGCCTGCATGTCTTGAACTGAAATCTCTGAGGACCTGGAGTCTCACTAACCTCACCTGCAGCCTCACCAACAGGCCCACTCTCCTGTTTCACTTAACGCTAGCTTCTTCCTCCAGAGCAGAGCACCTTATGGCGAAAGGAGAGAGTTCCTTCTTTTCTCTAATTGAAGATGACTCTTCAATGTATCCATTATATTTTCTAATATTCTGCATGTTATTTTAATAAGTGGCCCCACCTTCTTAACATTTTTATAACTGTAATGAGCCATCTAACAACAAAACTGTTACTGGAATTACAGGAATTAATTTTTTTTTTTTTTTAAGATGGGGTCTCACTCTGTCACCCAGACTGGAGTGTAGTGGCGTGATCTCAGCTCACTGCAACCTCTGCCTCCCAGCTTCAAGCAATTCTCCTGCCTCAGCTTCCTGAGTAGCTGTGATTACAGACATGCACCATCACACCCAGCTAATTTTTGTATTTTTAGTAGAGATGGGGTTTCACCATGTTGACCAGGCTGGTCTCAAACTCCTGACCTCAAGTGATCCACCCACCTCAGCCTCCCAAAGCGCTGGGATTATAGGCATGAGCCACCATGCCTGACCAGGAATGATTTTTTCTTTTTACTGGAAAAATTATAGTTTCCATCAACTTTTTTGTTGCATTATGCATAAAATTATGCAAAATATACCACCTTGATTTCTCATCTCAAAGAACTCTGTTCTCCCTGGAAGATTGGTAAGTGTGCTATTTCCCTGAGCCACCTTCTTACCATTGGGTGGTAAGTTTTGATCACTGAATGTGTCAGTTATATGTTATTTCTCATCCTCTGATTAGTACCCTCTGACAGGATTTGTAAAAACATCATTTTGGTTTTTACTGTAGTCATCTACTTTTGTTTGAATACTTTTGTTTTTGGTATATGCCAACAGATGGTTGAGGTTTACAGTGAAATCTAATGTGAACTTTAGAATTTGTACTAAAATAGACACACTATTCAGGGGTTTCTCAGGTTCTTCCATCTCCATCAGATGCTTCTTACATCGAATAAAGAGTAGTGAGAAATAGTTGTTTTTCTAGACTGTCTTACAATAGCACTTTAAGGTAAAAAGTCTTTATGGGCATTTAAGAAGGAAATACATAAACAAAGGTTTAAGAAAACTTCTGCTGAAGGATTGGCTTAATAGGAATGAAGAAACTATGCTTTCTAACTGGAATGTTGTATAATCCACCTTTCTTAGAATTCCTTTTTCATTTATCAAAATACAACTCATTAAAAATCATGATATTTATATGGACTTCTCTTCGTGAAGCTGTTTTGGAGCTCTCCATGAAGATGCTCATAGTTTGGTTTTTAAATAAAAACCTCATGGAAATTGAAGATTAGTTTTCTTTTTATCTTTCTTTCTTCTTCTTCTTCTTTTTTTTTTTTTTTTTTTGAGACAGTGTCTCACTCTTGTCACCCAGGCTGGAGTGCGGTGGTACGATCTCGGCTTACTGCAACCTCTGCCTCCTGTGTTCAAGCAATTCTCCTGCCTCAGCCTCCTGAGTAGCTGGGATTACAGGCATGCGCCACCAAGCCCGGCTAATTTTTGTATTTTTAGTAGAGATGGGGTTTCCGTATGTTGGCCAGGCTGGTCTCAATCTCCTGACCTCAGGTGATCCACCTGCCTTGGCCTCCCAAAATGCTGAGATTATAGGTGTGAGCCACTGCACCCGGCAAGAAAATTAGTTTTCTCAACAAATTATTACCTTTCATTATAATTAGTATTAGCAGTGAACATCGCTGAATTCCTTATATTGATTTGTGTCTCTCATACTGATGAATGGATAACAATCAGATTGATTGTGGGAATAGAAGTGATTTGTTTGAAGACTCTTGCACCCTTAGGAAACAAATATATGAACTTACAGAAGGCTAAAATATCTGTGATAATATTTGTGCTCATTTGTAATACAGACATAGAAAAATGTATGTTAGAACTGAAAGAGAGCATCCAGCTTAATCCCTTAATTTTATAGAAGAGGACTCTGAGCCCAAGATGAGTGGCTTCTTTAAGTTTATATAGATAATGAACCCCAGACCCTAGGTCTTAATGATCCCACGTTCAGTGTTGCTTTCACCAAAATGCAACCAAAATATTTTAAAATACTGCTGGAATTATATTTGAGCATACAGAAATGCCCATTTATTGACTGAAATTGAAACATTTCTATTTTTTTCTTTTTTAATATTATCAGGCTTACTTCTTTGAGAAGTCTGTATTAATTTTCTTAGTTCTCTAGTGGTGATATTAAATATCTTAGTTTCCAATACAATATCACATTGAAAGTACTTTATTTATACTTTGTGTCCAATCAATGGATAATAGCTTTTTTGTCCATAGAGCATCTAATTTCTGTTTTAGATTATAAACTCCTGGACAGCAAGATCATTGAAAATTTCCTATTTGGTACAGCTCATGTAAAGTGCACTTTGGGACCCTATTTAAAGAAAATGTCTTTTTTTTTTTTTTTTTTTTTTTTGAGACGGAGTCTTGCTCTGTCGCCCGGGCTGGAGTGCAGTGGCCGGATCTCAGCTCACTGCAAGCTCCTCTTCCCGGGTTTACGCCATTCTCCTGCCTCAGCCTCCCGAGTAGCTGGGACTACAGGCACCCACCACCTCGCCCGGCTAGTTTTTTGTATTTTTTAGTAGAGACGGCGTTTCACTGTGTTAGCTAGGATGGTCTCGATCTCCTGACCTCGTGATCCGCCCGTCTCGGCCTCCCAAAGTGCTGGGATTACAGGCTTGAGCCACCGCGCCCGGCCTAAAGAAAATGTCTTAACATGCGGGCTACTTCTTTCAAGTTCTCATCTTATACAATGTCTTTGCACTCTGAGACAACCCTGTGTCTGTATTTTGTGTGGCATATACTCCCTCTGGGCATTTGCTAAGTGATAGTCATGATATGGTTTCACTGTGTCCCCACCCAAATTTCATCCTTTTTTTTTTTTTTTTTTTTTTTTTTTTTTTGAGACAGAGTCTTACGCTGTTGCTCCAGCTGGAGTCCAGTGGCACAATCTCAGCTCACTGCAACCTCTGCTTCCCAGGTTCAAGTAATTCTGCCTCAGCCTCCCAAGTAGCTGGGATTACAGGCATGCACCACCACGCCCAGCTGATTTTTGTATTTTTAGTAGAGCTGGGGTTTCACCATGTTGGCCAGGCTGGTCTCAAACTCCTGACCTCAGGTGATCCACCTGCCTCGGCCTCCCAAAGTGCTGGGATTACAGGTGTGAGCCACCACACCTGGAACCAAATCTCATCTTGAATTGTGGTTCCCATAATCACCACGTGTGGTGTGAGGGACCTGATGGGAGGTAACTGAATCATGGGGGTGATTACCCCCATGCTGTTCTCATGATAGTGAGTAAGTTCTCATGAGATCTGATGGTTTTATAAGGAGTTTTGCCTCTGCTTGGCACTTCTCCTTCCTGCTGCCATGTGAAGAAGGACGTGTTGTAAGTTTCCTGAGGCCTCCCCAGTCATGCTGCACTGTGTGTCAATTCAACCTCTTTCCTTTATAAATTACCCAGTCTCGGGTATGTCTCTATTAGCAGCATGAACTAATACAGTCAGTATAATAGGAATTATTATTATTCTAGTTCCATTCCATCTATTTCCTTTTATGAAGCCTGCTCTTCTACAAACTAGTTGAAGAAGCTGATCACATGGAAGGTATTTCATTTTTATATAGTCTTTAATGGTCTACTTTCAGTTCATCATAAAATACAACCTAGTTATGGAATCTGAAAATTGGAAGAAACACTGAAAAGCAATCTCTGTGGCTACCCTGGAAAAATATTTTAAATAAAAGTTTGACAATCCTCAACAACCTCCTTCAACAAGTAATATAGGCTATAGCCACTAAAATTAGTTATTTTATATCTGGTATAAATCCTTATTATGGAAAAGGAATCTCATGACTTATATTTATGTCTTCTGTGGAAAGATTATTTAACAAAGTGTTACGGGTAGTATATATCATGAATAGGTAGAAAAAGAATTTGTTTTCTTAAGATCCATAAAGCCCAAGCATGGTGGCTCATGTCTGTAATCCTAGCACTTTGGTAGGCCGAGATGGGCAGATCACTTGAGGCCAGAAGTTTGAGACCACCCTGGGCAACATGGTGAAACCCCCTCTCTACTAAAAATACACAAATTAGCCAGGCACCGTGGCATGGGCCTGTGGTCCCAGCTACTAGAAAGGCTAAGGTGGGAGGACTGTTTGAGACTGAGAAGTCAAGGCTGCAGTGAGCCCAGATTACGCCATTGCACTCCAGCCTGCATGACAAAGTGAGACTCTGTCTCAAAAAAAAAAAAAAACCAATATAGCTAGGGACTAAATTAAGCCCTGTATTTGAATTCAGGAGCCAAGGCTTCCAGATTTTAGTCACTTCTGTTGGGCAGAGGCAAGTAAAACCTGACGGACAGTCTTACAGCTTGCCTGGGAATATCTGTTTCCCTATTTACCCTTCAAAGTGAATCATTCCCAAGGTTGACTTTAATTAATTCTGATGTAATTCACTTCCTTTCATTTAATAATTATTAAAAATTTCAGGACAGGATGCAGTGGCTCACACCTGTAATCCCAGCACTTTGGGGGCCAAGGCGGGATGATTGCTTGAGCCCAGGAGTTTGAGACCAGCCTGGGCAACATAGTGAGATCCCATCTCTACAGAAAATTTAAAAATTAGCCAGGGTGGTGGCACGTGCCTCCCAACTACTTGGGGCACTGAGATGGGAAGATTGCTTGAGCCCAGAGCTCAAGCCCCTCGCCTTAGTCAAGGCTGCAGTGAGTTATGATCACGCCACTGCACTCCAGCCTGGATGACAGTATGAGACTCTATTAAAAAGAAAAATAAAACAAAGAAACAGCGCAAGCAAATACATATATGTTTTTTAAGGTGGTTATTAAAAGATTTTTTTAAAAATTGAGACAGGGTCTCACTTTGTCACCCAGGCTGGAGTGCAGTGGCACAATCTGGGCTCACTGCAGCCTCAACCTTCCAGGCTCAAACCCTCCCACCTTAGCCCCCCAAGTAGCTGGAACCACAGGCTTGCGCCACCACATCCAGCTAATTTTTGTACTTTTTGTAGAGTTGGGGTTTCACCATGTTACCCAGGCTGGTCTGGAACTCTTGGGCCCAAGCGATCTGCCAGCCTCAGCCTCCCAAAGTGCTGGAATTACAGGCATGAGAAACTGCGCCCAGTGCCATAATCTTTATGGTACTCCTTTGCCAAAGAAGAATTATACTGAAAATTTAGATTTATACAGATTATACTGTTAATACATAGCTGGCAGTCCTGAGCTGGAAGCTCCCTTATCATTCAGGAAATTTCCTGGAGAAATAACCTTCCTGATTCCATATTCCCGGGGGCAACACAATTGAAGATGGAGGGCCAGAAGAAATACTCAAGTCAGAATGCTGCACAGCATTCAGACAAAATCTGGTTGGAGAGGAAAGCCATGTTCATAATTTAGAGAGCTTCCCCAGCTAGCCTGTAGGTGGGTGTGTTTAACAGAAGAAAGCAATGGGAACCCGCCTGTCAGCTAGCCTTTCGAGCTAATTAGCTCAGCATACAACAAAGATAAGTGAGCCTGGGAAGAGGGCCCCCTGAGGGGTCTTTAGATTCTGGGAAATGTCTGATTGGCAGATGTTAAAAGGGATTCTTTGGTAATCCAGTGCATCAATGAGCTGCAGAAATTCAGCCCAGGACTGCAAGAATTCAGGCATGAGGACACTCTGTACAGGAGGCTCACACAGGCAGACCCAAGATGGACAGAACCTTGGAATCTCTGAGACACATCATTGCCCAAGTCTTGCCTCACAGAGATCCGGCTCTAGTCTTCAAAGACTGTAAGTACTGAAGGGGGAAAAGTTTTTTTGACTTTTTAGAAAATAGTCCTAAATGTCAAGTCACATCCTATTTAAGTAAGATTTCTCCTAAATCTCTGCAGTCGTATGCTGTGTTCTAAGTGATATTTTAACTTGTTCCTGACTTCAGTCAGAAGAACGATTTCATTTCACCTACAGGCATTAGGCGCTGGGTTATTTTGTCAGTGATACATCTTGCTAACTATTTAGAAGTCTCCTCTATAATCCAAGACCTGCCTAAGACCTAATGAACTTTTTCTGATGCTTTTTAAGTAAAGCAAAACTGATTGGTGCTGAAATTAAACCTAAAAATAACTTGGAAATGATACTAAAATATATCATTATTTGTTAACCTGTTTAATACCACACAGCACATATTAGTTATGTTAATTCAACTATCGTGTTTGTCTGAAAATTTTTGTTGCAAACCAGAATTAACAGTAAATCACCACTGAGCTTTTAAATTTTGATAACAGATTATAATGCTTTAGTTAAAAGGCCAATAAAATGAGATGCCTCCCAACCTCAGCAACACTCGCTGTGGGGACCCCACCCGCCCCCACCACCACCAATTTATACAGCATGGCAAAGTTATTTTAAAAACTTTTTTTAAAAATGATTTAAAAATAATTCAGTCAAGATTTCCAATTCTAGCAATACTATTAAACCATTTGTCATATAACTTCGTTTCTGGAACCAATTTGATTTCCTGCTGCTGCAAAACAGACTATCTTCATGTTGTATCTTATCTACAGTGGGTTTCATATTACAAAGGGCTTCTGAAATAGAACTTTGCTATGGAACTTCCCAAAAGGTAAAATGCATATGGAATTTTTTTTAACTTCAATAGGTTGCAGCTTTCCTCTTTGTGAATCTAGTTATATATTTGTCTCCATCAAAACATCAATGGTTTGCATTTTTGCTTTCTGATTGCTGAATAATGTTCCTTTCCAGATGTCCTCTTAGCTTAGATTTCTCCTATGTTGAAGAAAGAGGAATGTTAGGCCATTTAATTCTATAAATTTTTCCTCTTAGATGTTAAATTGTAACCAATCTGTCCTTTAAGGCATAAAGTGAAAGCCTTTTCTTTCTTTCTCTCTCTCTTTTTAAATATTGTCTTTAAGCATTTGCCAATAACTATGTTAGATAGCCTGGAGTCTATTCAGGTTTGTTCTGTTTTTTAAGCGAAAAGGGAAGGAAAGAATGTCTCTCTCCTACAATAGAACTGAATTCACTAGTGCGGGATAAAAGGGCTCTTGGGTTGCCCAAGCTTTGGATAAATTGTATAGGACCAGGGTTCTTATGCTGAGGGTTTAAATAGGGGAAGCAGTTAAAAAAATAGGGGGACATTTTTCACTGGTTCATTGAAAAACTTAATAAATTCAGATGTGAAATTGTATAGCTCATTTTTAGATGAACTAAATTGCTGTGATTGTTTACAGTTTAGAAGAGAAGATAGACTAGAAAAAGGATTACAATAAAGCATACATTAAGTTCTGTCACCCAGGACTTCGCAGGACTTCTTTTATATGGGAGAACAAATAAGTGTCCTGTTTTATATATTTCATTCATTAACATAGAACCTAAATTTGACCAGAGAGCATTTCCTGTTTACCCTAGAATGGACTGCTACTCTGCAACTGCTTGCATGGCTTAATAGACGTGAATATTAAACTGCTGATTCTCTCCCTTCTTTTCTAATCTGTAAAATGACTAAATGACAGTAAGCCAAATGGCACATCTCTGTACCAGAAGTTTTCCTAACTGTAAAACATCCAATCACTTACCAATCTCGTGGAATAAGTGGGAATGGGCTTGCTTACTTTCTGGGACAGGACATCAAAAGTCTGTCTGGAGCCTATGCCATTGCCCTGGCAAGCTGTAGGTGCTGCGCACGCCAGAGTTTGGCATATGGACCCATTTTCTTTGGCATAGCCATAAGTTGCTGCCACCACACTCCTATTGGCAGCCTGTAAAAAGCTGCCACCAGCCTTGAATGGCAGGTTCTGAGCAGTCCCCTCTCCTCCTAGTCACTCCTAGCTCCTCCTCTACTTTAACCCGCTCCAAGCTCTTTCTGCCAGAAGGAAAGAGCTGAGCACTTGAGCACATCACTGCCAATTCCTTAAGAAAAATTGCTACCTTACTTTCCTACAAGATGAAAGCTGATCAAAGAATTTTTAAAACTCAACCCATTTGAACAAAAGAGCACACACACACAAACACACACATGCACACACAAAACACTTTTAAATTTTTTCTAAATTTCAATTCCATGAATGCAAACACAGTTTTTCTCTCTTCACTCTTTGGTTATACATAATGCAGGGAGTGTAAATGATCATGCAATTCATTTATTGCCCTCAGTTGGCTTTTGATTTGCTTAAAAACAAGCAATAGTAACTGAATTTTCTCTTCAAGAGAAAGCACCCAGAGAGTTTTCTGGTATGAAACAGATGCACATGGGAATAGTTACGTTCATTTAAAGAAATAAAATTCAAATGCTTTCTCAGACAAGGAAGCTCTTCAAATGGTATTTTGCAATACATTAAATCTGTCATTTTATTTTATATAAGGCATTCATCTGGCAATAGTTGTGATTTGTTTCTTTTTTTATTTTCTCTTCTAGAAGGAAATAAATTCCATAACACTTTTTTTCTTTTCCCTATTTCACATTTCATATGAAAAATAATGGAAAGAGGTTTCAAATAAAGTGGACTCCCAATTTGAAATTTGTTCATCTAAGCTGACACTGGACTGTTCTTCCCTGCATAAATGTCTCTCTTTTAAAACAAGTAGCACTGGAAGTCTCCACACTACCAGGCAGAATCTCTGCAAAGTATGTCTTGTCTCCATGTTGCCTTCCATTCTTGGCTTTGTGCAATATCCAATTTCGTTTCATGTGTCATGCATCACAACCGAAGCTGAGCTATCCTAAAAGCAGCCCCTGTCCACTCTTTTGAAGAAGTGTTTGAACTTACTACTCGTTTGCCGCTATTTGACAATTCCTTGCGTACCTTCTCAAAAGAAATCACCATATGACCTCAAGATAGCTATGCTTTCAGATCCTAATCTGAATGCTAACTCTTCATATTACAAGAGCACAATATGTTTATCTGCCATCTTTGGGCTCTTCCTTCAACCATTTAATAGTAAGGCTAAGATGTCAAGTCCTAATCATGTGCTAGGCACTGTACTAGAAACATTTATTCTTCACAGTAAGCTAGCAATGTAGGTACTATTGTTGTTAGAGGTGAGGAAACTGAGGCACATGGAGGTTAAAATGACTTGCTCAAGGTCACGCAGCTAGTATGTGATACAGCCAGGAATCAAATTCTCTCTTCCAAATCTTCACCTTGAAACGCTATGAGACATTGCCTCTCACAAGTGCTAGTTACCATGTCATTAGTGTTGTAATACCAGTACAGGTTGAGTATGCCTTACCTGAAATGCTTGGGACCAGAAGTGTTATAGATTTCAGATTATTTTTGGATTTCAGAACATTTGCATTATATATACTTTAGCACCCCAAATCTGAAAATCTGAAATCTGAAATGCTTCAGTGAACATTTCCTTGGAGTCTCATGTCAGCAATTAAATGTTCTGGATTTTGGAACATTTTGGATTTTAGGTTTTTGGATTTGGGATGCTCGACTTGTATCTGTTAGGAAAACAGAGGGGAGAAAAAGGAACTCTACCAGGGGCATAGATAGAGTCCATTAAATAATCACATTTGAACAGAAGTGTGACAAGAAAGTGGAGAGAGGAAGATAATGTTTTTTTTTTGAGACGGAGTCTCGCTCTGTCGCCCAGGCTGGAGTGCAGTGGGCGATCTCAGCTCACTGCAAGCTCCGCCTCCCAGGTGCACGCCATTCTCCCGTCTCAGCCTCCTGAGTAGCTGGGACTACAGGCGCCCGCCACCACACCCGGCTAATTTTTTGTATTTTTAGTAGAGACGGGGTTTCACCATGTTAGCCAGGATGGTCTCGATCTCCTGGCCTCGTGATCCGCCCCCCTCGGCCTCCCAAAGTGCTGGGATTACAGGCGTGAGCCACCGCGTCAGGCCGAGGGGAAGATAATTTTTGATAAGATAGCACAGTTTGTCCAAAGACAAATTGGGCAATACATGAACCGTGTGGTGGGGGAGGCAGTGACAGACTGAGGAGGCAGGTTGGGTCATGCTGACATGCCGGCAATAGGGAGCCACTGGAGTTAACAGTGATCCTCAATTAGTTCTGGAAGTTTATGGCCTTATGTTGCATTGGGGAAAAGTTTATATTGACATTGGTTGGAGGTACACATCCGGATACCTAAGTTAGGGAAAACTGCAGCTTTTTCTTAGCAAGAAACCGTTTGCCAACTCAGATAAGATGCAAGATTTGTGAATGTCAAACATGCCTATGGGGAGAAACCACTTTCACTGACTGAAGGCCAAAATCAGGGAAAACTTTCTCAAAAAGAGTGTTTAAAAAGTATCTTCCTTGTCACTGTAGCCATGAGAATGAGTTGGTTTCTAGCATTGACTTATGAAGTGACGTGTAAGATTTCACTGATATTTTTTCCCAAATTTTATAATGAAAAAGTAAGATGGATCCTTTAGTAAGCATTGAAAAATTGGAAGCAAATTTCTCACATATTTGAGGTGCATTAACTCTTCCATTTGGGAGAACATTTTTCTGCATGAAAGGTTTTATTTATATCAGATAGGTGAATACTTTACTTCAAAGAGTACATTTTTTATCCTTTGGAAAAACTGGACCAGACTACAGGGCTATTAAAAACATCTTAGTAATCATGAATCTAGCTATATGCAGCATGAGAGAGCAAGAATCCTCAGGAGTCAAGTACTTTATCCACCCCATGCTTTTTAGTACAGTTACGTGAAATCAATAAATTTGCTGATAAATTTATAGTTTTCACATTTCACAGAAAGGAATGGAGTAGGATGTAAAGGCTAAAGATTATTGTGTAGTAAAATCCCTACACATATTGCATTGCATTCCACCACCCCTGAAAAAATACAGTTTAAAACCACAAAAAACCAGCCAAACAAAAATAAACCCTATAGTGCTTGGTAGCTTATTTTAAAATAATGAGTGCATCTTAATTACAGTAATTTGAACTCTGCTAATTTTAGCATCTAAACTATGGATGCCTGTTTGTCTGAAGCCTATTCAAATGCGAATTTTACTTGATTTATTATAGGGCCTATTTTTATTTGAATTTATACTAAGGGAAAAATGTAAATTTTAGTATAACTATCAATGGCATAAGAGCTGGTTCTTTTTCTTTTTTCAGTAAATATACATTTGACAGAGTTTACAGTCAAATGTATAAAAGTCTCAACCCCAGAAGACAGGTTTTTAAAGTGGAAAAAATAGGTAGCTTCTTGATCACTTTATGGCCGTAACTGTCCTAGTACATTTATTTATCATAGATAAGTGAGATTTAACAGATCAAAATCAAATATGATAGACACCTGTTCTGCGAGATCAAATCCGGGACTTCTTCATTGACTGCTCTCCCATCTCACCAGAGGGTTTTGGTGGTGGTTGCTGTTGTTTTTAACAGTTAAGATTTGTTAGTCTGAACTCAATTTTAACAACTTCTGAAACTCATGTGTTAAGTTACAGCCCATAATACAATACAGATGCATAAGGTTGAGTTTCTAAGTTATGATCTTCTGTTTAAATGACACGGTTTTACTGATTATGTGCTACAGATTGATTTAAGAAATGTAAGACAACTTTAGAAGCCTTTCATAAAAGAATCTTCTTTTTGTAATACATTTCATATTGATGTTTTAACCCCAAAAGCTCTTACTTCTTTACCTCCATGTTCAAATGCCCATAAAAGTTTAGTCTGTCAAGGTAGTTAAAACATTTATATTTTAAAAGAAAAAGAAAAAAAAGAATCCTATTAAAAGATTAATATTGACAAAATAGACAATTATTACACTCCCCATAATTCTTTATATTTTTTTCTCTGATGTCCATGAAATGTTTGAATTATGGTTTTGCTTTTTTTTTCCTCCTGCAATGATAATCAGTTGATCCCTATTTTGATCTCATCCCTTTAAGCAGCTGTGAGAAACTATCATTTAGGCACCACTCCTTTGGCACTTATGGCCTGTGCTATTTAGTTTACATTTCCCTCATGTGGCTCTGTACGAAGTGTTACGGCTTCACTGGGGTGTTTTTGTCCACACCTAAGTTGTAAGTTCCAGGAGAGCAGAGCTGTACCTTGTACTTTCCTGTAACCCCCAGGTACCTCACACAGGGACACACACCTAGCAGGTGCACAATCAGACATTTTTGGATTGCCAATTGGTTGATTTTTCTTCCTCAAATAAAGGGGGGATGATTCTCCCCATTGTCAGGTGTTCTCCTTTATGATGAAATAAACTGTGCCAAGACCCTTTTTAAGCCATTTATCCTCTGACTCCATTATCACAGGCTAATTACATGCAGGGTTAAGTTGACAGTCAGATGAAAGAGAACAGAGCATCAAGAAAGTCAGGGCTCCAAAGACAAACACACCCGCTCGGCTAGAGCTCTGCCGTGGGTTGGCCCTATCACACTCTCTCAGAATCATTCCATATGCCATGTTGGCACAATGGCTTAAATTGCCCATTCTTACATTCATCCACTGGATCTACCCCCAACTGTGAGTCACCAAAGCCATGCATGCACCATGCTCTTTAGAGCCAAACTCTGTGCCTTGTACATAGACCCTGGTTAGATAGCTGTGGCAGGATCTTGAGCATTCTTCTAATGACTGTTTCCAGGGAAGGAAGATGCATTATACAAAGCCACATTTACACTTATTTGACCATTTTGACTAAGAAGAACTGATCAGCAGAGCAACCAGCGTGACTAATCCTTTATTGGTTGTCTAAAATCATTGGTCCCCTAAAGTCTCTTTTAAATACAGTGCAATGTCATTATCCAATAGAATGTGAGAAAGATGTGTACTTTCTGATTGGATAAATAGGGTACATCAGGCTTCTATTTTATGCAGTTTTTGAGACTGGATGACATCATCTGACCCAATGTGCACATATAAACCACACATGTGAAATCAGGCGTGCTGCTTAAGTATGGGATACTTAATAACTTTTTACTTTAATTTGTCTTTGTGATTCCCACTTACACCTTCATTAATTTTCCCCTCCCTCCTCAAAAAATTACCCCATGCTTCCAAATATACATAAAATAAGTGTTATTTAAATTTTCCCCTAAAAGGATTTACAGTTCATTGGTTTTAAATTCTAAAGGTGAAAATTAAACAAAAAAGAATGATATCCCTTTTGCATGTTTTGCAGAGTCTCCTGAGAGGTTAACTTTGTAAAACAACCTGAAGGATTATAATTTCCTCAGGAAAATGTTTGGGGTAAGGGGTGGGCATGAAAGAAGTAAAAAAAAAGCAAACAAAAGAAGAAACACAACCAGCTTTCCAGTTGCTGAAGAGTTAAGCTCTGACTTGGGAGCATTACCAAAGGAAAGTCCCTCTGCTGGGAACAAAGCAAGACTCCAAGCTGTCTCAGTCCTGCTGTGTGTTGTGGCTACCTTTAAAAGTGACTACACAAAAGAAAAGGGGCCCTTGATTCCTACATGTTGTACCCTGTGTGTCCACAAGATTCCATTAGTCTGGCCAAAACTTGGCGAAGGCTGATTATGGTTATAAACAACTAGACAGCAACTCTGTTTGTCAGTGTCCTGGGGTTCAGCTAAGACCAGCACAAGACCCAAAGGTACCGCATTTTTCAACTCATTTTGATGAATGGTAAATTTGCGTCACATGTTGAGCTTGCCCTTTAAATTATGTAGGGGTCCTTTTCCCGTTGTTCCTCAAGAAAACTAGGAAGTAACATTGGTAAAAACAAGTTGCACATGATTGGATTGCTAAAATACAAAATACTAATTAACTTTATTTTAAAATATCGCCTGCTAGGGATAATTTAATTAAAGGTTATATTAAAATATTACATAACGTAAATCCATCTGTTCAGAGGCAGAGAATCAATTTAGAAATATGGCGGCCAGGCACGGTGGCTCACGCCTGTAATCCCAGCACTTTGGGAGGCCCAGGAGGGTGGATCACCTGAGGTCAGGAGTTCAAGACTAGCTTGACCAATATGGTGAAACACCATCTCTACTAAAAATACAAAAATTAGCTGGGTTGGTGTTAGGCGCGTGTACTCCCAGCTACTCAGGAAGCTGAGGCAGGAGAATCACTTCAACCCGGGAGGTGGAGGCTGCAGTGAGCTGAGAAAGTGCCATTACACACCAGCTGGGTGACAAAAGCGAAACTCCATCTCAAAAAAACAAAAAAAAAGAAAAAAAAGAAATATGGTAATCATCTTGAAAGCCTCGTAATGATTTATCCTTAAAAGGCAGCCTTTCCAATTTGTCTTTGTTTTTGACAAGGGAAATTCTACCCAGCTAGAATATTTCCTCATGTAAGTCTTAAAGAAATTTGTTCTTTTTTTTCTATCAAATTTATAATGGATTTTTAAGATCCCTTTTTGTGAACAAATGACTGTCTTCTATGCAGGACTTGTATCATATTAGGTAATTGAACTGAGCAATGAACTATATTGTTTCTACCTTCCTGAAGCTTACACTGTTAAGAAAATTAATTTAAAATAAGATTAGCTCCTCATGGTAGTTTTTGCTAGGAGCAGGTCTATTGCCTTTAGCATCCACTGGAAAGTGAAAAATTGGGACCAAAAAAAATCCACATTTTCAAATTTTGAGACGTAGCATTTTATCCATTATTTTCTGGCTATCAGGGAGTTCAAACTTTACCAGTGAAATGTTATCAAAAGATCTTTCTCTTTTCTATCCCTGAACTCTGCACCTATCTTGGAAATAAATAGCACAATGTGTTCAATTAGAGAATCTTCAGGTTGTAGACTATTTTTAGACTATTTAATGACAGTTTCCAATACAGGAACAGTTAGTTTCAAAGATGCAAAATGAAAACATATATTCATGCCTTTTCTTTTCTTCCTTTACCTCCTCCAGTCACAAATAATAGCTAACACTCTAGTACTTACTATGTGTGAAGTTCTTTTCCGAGCATTTTCCATTTTAAGCCTTACAGCACCCCCGTGATAGAGACACTACATTCCACAGATGAAGAACTGAGGCATGGGGTGGTTAGATATCTTGCAGTTATAGAAACAAGATTCAAACCCAGACAGTCTGGCTTCAGAGAACAGTTTTTTAACTACTAAGGAAACTGCCTGTCTGTTGATAAAAAGTGGAAAGACAAGATTCAGTGCATATTTTATTGTGTAATTAACTCATGCCTGTATTTGAGGACTCTTCTATAACAAACCCTATAATCCACAGAGCATTTAAACTCTCTACATCTCAAACTTTCCCTGTGAAAACATAGATCATATATCCTTACTGGCATCTGCATTGTGTCCAATCTGTGAGAATAAAATATAATTATATATATACACACATGATAAGACCTGAATGTTGATTATGATGCCCTCTGGGTGTCCAATTACTGATCTCCTTCTCTGAAGGGGCTTCATCTCCTTCCAGGCTGCAGAAGGAACACTCTTTTGCTTACTCATCTCCTACCCACTTCTAGTGGATTTTTCTGCCCAGGCCCCTCTCAGAGAAATGTCCTACCTTGGGCTCACCCAGATATACAAGAGCAACCGCACATTATCTCTGGAGATCCAGGCCCTTCCTCCTGGCTCCACCTCTTCATGGATGGAGCAAGCACAGGCAGCACAGCACCTTCGGCAAGGGCAAAGGACAAGGGACTCTGTTCCTACCCTTCTCTCCTGCTTGGGTAAAGCTGGGGCACCAGGGCAATGGGGTTCACATCCAGTTATTAAAAGAAGCTAAGTCCTCTCACCCTGTCTTTTTTCAAATCATATCCCTCCCTACTGGCACTCTTTCCTATTGCTCCCTACACAGTTTCTCCGTGGGAGTATCATTATTTCTCTCCCTTCCCCCATTCCTCCCTCAACCTCATTCCTCTGAGAAGGGCTCAGCTTAGGCCTTTTTCCTACACAAATTTTTCCTGACCTTTTCAGCCCACATTCATCTACTCTTCCCCTTGCATTTATTTAATTATTCTGCCATAAATTTTACATTTTACACATCACTTTAACATCGTCTCTGTTCCACAATTTAGCACTCTAATATTTTGTTCACTGATTATATGATGAATATATTATTTCTCCAGTTGGATTATAAATCTCCATGGGCTGAGACCTGTCTTGGATTTTTCTATTACTTCATAGCATCAAGGTCAGAGTCAGCACATAGACATGCCAATGCCACACTGCAGGTTAATTATAGTGTTCTGTTCCACTGATCCCATATGGTATTTTTCAATTCTTTTCAACAGAGTGCTTCAGGCAGTCTACGTAAATCAATTAGTGTTGGCATCCAAGACAAACAGACTTATTATCCCTGTTCAGGACTTTCCTAGGCCACTAGTTCTTGTGAAGGTACAACTGACTGCCTACTCACAACCCAAGTGAGTAGGCAGTCAGCAACCATGTTTCTACCCTGACCAGGCTTCATCTCTCTCTACCCACTTTGCCATCTCCAGCTGAGACATGATTGCCACCAACACACCCATGTTGTGTGAACACCATGGTCGTCTATCCACAAAACCTCCTATTCCAGAATTAAGTCCTGACCACGCTGTGGATCACAGGGACTTCACTTACTTTCTACATGTTCATTCAATTGCACTAAAGCTCTTTAGACTATGTCAAGGCATCTTGGATTCCAGGTGAATTCAATGACTGCTTCTAGGTGAGTATCCAGCCTGCGCTGGATATCAAGGAGGCTACAGAGAAGAATGAGCCAGAGTGGTTACCCTCTAGAATGCCAGTCTGCTGTGAGTTAAATAACAGAAAACTGTATTCTATAAGATGAATTGTTACCACAAGGCATTTCATTCCTCTAGCCAGAAGAAAGTACAGCCAAGTCTGACTGGATACATGTAGCCAGGAGCACTACATCCATTTTATTAGCATGGTTTATAGGAGATTAAGTGCTAAGACATAAGGCCACTCACGGAATAAGAGTTCAGAAAAGGAGGTGCAAGTGGGAAGGAGCCAGTGAGTGAAGCACAATGGAGGAGGTGTTGTTTCCCCTGAAGTGTGGGAGTAAACTGGATAGAAGGAAGGGAGGGGAGGGACTAAACACTCAAAAGAGGAGGGAGAACTTGAACCAAGGTGCAGATAACAAATAAGCAACATGTGTGCAGGGAGGTGTAATGAGACTGTCCAGGCTGAAGCCAATCATGAATTTATGCTGGAGAGGGTCAAGGGTTAGATAACCAAGGTGTTCCATGTTGCTGGATGTCTTCACCAGTTAACTGGGAAAGCCTCAATGCTGAACTTTATAATTAAAAAAGGAAGCTTCAGGAAGGGGAAAATGAAAACCTCACTTACAAAGAGACTTGCTTGGGGATGTAATACTACTCTGAAAACTGTTGTGTTCAAATTTCAAAACACAGTGAAGAAGAAAGTAGCCACACTAATGTCTATGAACTACATAGTACATTTTCTTGTTATTGAAAAACAAAATATTTAAAACTCCTGCAGGGGCCTATCACCGTGTTAGCAAAAGCAATGAGGGGCAGTAGAATGAATTAAGAATCTCGATCTGCAAAGTCACTTCAGAGGTACACTGCTTCCTTTACTGTCAGCAATTATAAGCTGATAGAAATCACGAAAAGGAACTGGATTTCATGATATTATTAATACTCCTCCTAACAGTTCTCTCTCCTTCTACTTCTTATGTCCCTTGCCTCAGCAACGGATTTGATATTCTGCTTCTTTATTGTAACTTTATCAGTTAAACATCAGTTACCTTGACAAAAGCAAACCGAAAAGATGGATTGTGAAAGTTAAAGGCAGAACCAGAAGTGTTGCTCAGCTCATCCTTAATTCAGCGTCAGCCCAACTGCTACCTCTCGGCTTTCTCCAGAGCTCTGGCTTAGGAGTCACTGCTACCTGTGTCCAGTGTCTAGATTCACTGTATGACTGATTTATCTTGTCCTGGCTGTGGATAAAGCCCCTTCCCTTTAGTGTCCACTGGGAGAGAGTAGAAACATTTCAAAAAGAACTTTACTAAACTTTTGGAGAAATAATGCAAAGCCAAAGACAATATGTTTTCGACTGTAGCTTCCTGACCCTGAGGTGGGAGGCACAATCAGGTAGAGACCTGGTCTTGCCAGAAGGCTCATGTCCCTCTACCAGGGAAACCAAACCCCTCAGCAGTCTCTGTCATTGCCTCTTATTTCTCTTGAGATCCCTCCTTTGTTCCTTGAAAGAAAGGGCTGGAATGAGAGGCTCAGTCACAGGCCCTCCTGAGCCAGTCTGTGGTTATTTACACTATTGCTTAAACCGGAGCAGTTGGTTGAAGATTGATGATACGGATGTGTGTTTACACGCACATGGACTGCTCATTACGAAAGACAGTTCCAAGCTGGAAACACGTCATATGACTTGTTTGAAAACGTACAAATAAAGTCTTTTCTTTCATTTGACTTTGTCAAGAACAAGTGTCGGGAAAATGGCCCACAGAAGAAGGTAAATGAAGTAATTCTTGGGGAAGTCTTCCATGCCTACACTACCAACAGCCTGACAAATGCAGCCCATCTTCTATACTTTTGATAACATTCAAATACTTGGCAAGCATTTATTATGTTTCTACTATGTTCCAGGGGTTGTGGGGGAAATGATATAATTCTTTCTCCATTGAGCATTGTTTATATTACAGATAGACAGCATGAAAATAACTTAAGTTCTATTATATTACAGAGTAACTCAGGATGAACCAAGGACATGGACTGTAGAGGCAAAACTAGGTTAAAAATCCTAGGTCCAAGACTTAGTAGCTGTGTGATTACACCTTCAACTTTTTTTTCTTTTCCTTTGTAGGCTGTGGATGGTAATACCTATTTCAAGGGGGTGCTGTAAGGATGAAAAGGGAAAATGCATATAATAGGTACATTAGGAGGATAGGAATCATCACTTCCTCCTACAGCAAGGCTTCTCAAATTTTAACATGCATCAGGTTTTTTGCTTTTTTTTTTTTTAAATCTTGTTAAGAAGGAGATTATAGTTCAGAAGGCCTAGGGTGGAGCCTCAGATTCTGCATTTTTAACAAGTTCCCAACTGACATCCATGATGTTTCTTGGGGGTGGGCGGTACACTTTCATTAGCAAAGGCTTTGAGATTATTTTGTTTTTGTTTTTGAGAAACTGATGCTGGAAGCAAGTCTTGAAAAAGAGTAGGTACCATTCAAGAAGACAATAGACAGTGGAAAGAAGGGCATTCCAGGAGGACGAATGGAATACTGGCTTTTGAGAAGCATAAGAAGCATATAGAGTGAGGAACCCGGAGGGTGAACTTGAGAGGAGGTTAGGACAAGAGAGAATAGTGAGACACAGGGTCTTCTATGCCTTGCCAAGGAGTTATTCATTCCATAGTTAATAAGGGACTCACAGAAGGATTTGAAGATATGAGTGATTTGATCAGCTATGAGATTCAGTGATATTACCCTGAAAACAGTGGGAGTATAGGTTGGATGGGAGGCTGGTTGGAGTCAGGAGGGTATTGTGGTATGCTTGATGAGATACAGTAAGCATGAACCAATGCAGTAATGGCAGTATAGACTGAAAGAAACTGATGCTGATGGGAGACATCAGGATATGAAACTGACAAAACTTGGGCATTTTTTTTTGAAATGGAGTCTCACTCTGTCACCCAGGCTGAAGTGCAGTGGTGAAATCTTGGCTCACTGCAAGCTCTGCCTCCCGGGTTCACAACATTCTCCTGCTTTAGCCTCCTGAGTAGCTGGGACTACAGGCACCTACCACCACGCCCAGCTAATTTCTTTTGTGTTTTTTTCAGTAGAGCCGGGGTTTCACCGTATTAGCCAGGATGGTCTCGATCTCCTGACCTCGTGATCTGCCTGCCTCGACCTCCCAAAGTGCTGGGATTACAGGCATGAGCCACCGCGCCCGGAGAAACTTGGGCATTTATTAGATATTGAAAGAGGAAATGAAGTTTAAGGTTTATGCCCAGTTTCTGATTTAGGTAACCAGGTAGATGATAACATCGCCTTTTGTGTGTGTGTGTGTGTGTGTGTGTGTGTGTGTGTGTGTGTGTGTGT
>NC_045437.1:94022402-94043297 GCF_002776525.5 Piliocolobus tephrosceles | reverse complement strand
TGTGTGTGTGTGTGTGTGTGTGTGTGTGTGTGTGTGTGTGTGTGTGTGTAACTCAGGAGAAAGAAAAGTAATTCAGAGGAAGAGAAGAGTTTATGAAAAAGAAAATGAGTTGAGTTTGAAAATATGTTGAGTTTTTGCAACATCCAAATGGCAGTGTCTGATAAAAAAATTGGAGACGCAGGAGAATAGTTTGGGAGCTATCTGTGTTTATTATGGTAGGTTCTGTCATTCAAGGAGAATAGCTGGAAGAGAAGCAAGAGGAGACAAGACAGGATTTCCATGCTAGTCAACATGAGTAGTGAGCAGAGGAAGAGAAATTCACAAAAGACACCAAGGAGAAATGATTAGGAAGAGATGCAGACTGAGGAGGAAAAGCCTAGGGAGACGAGGTTTCTGGAAGAAAGTTACCAGCTTTGTCAAATACAGCTAGCAAGTCAAGTAAATAAGGACTGAAAACCAGGAATTGGTACTATTTGTAGGAATTTCAGTGGAATAATGTAGAGGAAAGCCTGTATTACTTGCGGTGGGTTAAAAATAAATGGCATATAAGGAAGCAGAGATAGTCAATGTGGAATATTCTTTCTAGCAGTTTGGCTATATTGGGAGCATTTTAATAACTAGTAGCCAGACATAGTTCCAAGATTGAGTGTTTCATTTAATTGATTGATTCATTCATTCATTCATTTAATAGTTGTTTTGAGCACAGCTTTGGCTGCTGGGAAAGAGTGAATAAAGAGGGAACTTTTAAAAATAGTCCATGGGAGTGACTAAGAGAACAATTTCCAGGAAAAGCAGCACAGATTCATTTGAGACTGTAGGAAATAAGGTGGAGCTGAGCATTTGTGCAGATGGGTCCCTAGACATAGGGGTAGATATTGCACACTTGGTAGCTCAAGTTTATTCTGTAACATGGAAGGCAGGATCATTGGCTGGGCAATGAAGGTGCAACTGCACCTCGAGATTAACTATGTATTGATTGACGCCTGTTCTCAAACTTGGGTGATTTTCTTCAGCAGCTCTTGACCCTCTGCTCATATTTTCTTTGAAATTGTCCACAAACCTTGTTGATGCTACCCCACAAAATAAAGGAGCATGTGTTTCAGAAATAGAGTATTTTCTGATATACCAATCTTTGGTATATCTTTGGAACTCCAAACGGCAAGCTGGCCTTCTTCCCTCTGCACTTCATTTGTCTGGTTTTTGAGTCGACAAGAAGAGATAGAGATAGAAAGATGGATTGTGTGTCTGTACGTCTATGTATTGCACTCTTGGCGGGTGATGACATCTGTGGGATCATCAGAGAAATCTTACAAAATTGCAGAATGAAAAGTTTGAAAACTTCAACTTTTATTCACACAGAAATCTGACTTAGTGCATACCTTCAAATTCCTTAATCCCAAGAGCTTTACATGCCAAAATTCTTGTGTTCATTTTCCCCAGATTGTCATGCATTTTGCCTAGATTATCATGGCTCCTCAACTTCCTGCTCCACTTCTCAGCTAAACACCAGTCAACAACTGACTGACAAAGTAGGAGGCTAATAGTCCTTGTCGACAAGAAGAGCAACAGGCTACTGGCATTAGTTACAGTCTTCAATCTTCAGGACATCTCTGCTGACTTCTGGAGGTCAACTGCAAGCAGAGACTCAAGTCAGCTAGCTCATAGATCCTTGTTTCCTCAGGGATGGGAGGAAAAGAAGGAGAGTGGGGGACAGAAAAATAGTTTAGAAAATAAAAGTTCTAATTCTAGTTTGAATTATATCAACTGGTAGAAAATATTGTTTCAAATATTTTCAAAAAAATTGAAAAGCTCTGTAATGACTAATTCTCAACTTGACCATTCAATATGTATTTTATTGATTAATTCAAGTATCCCCTCACTACGCTTAACATTCTCCCGATTTCTTTCCCAAATCACTTCTTAAATTACTAAACACTGCAGTTTTTAAATATACACAGGCAACCAGTTCCTTAGGAGTTGACAGAATTTGCCTGAACTATATACCATGAAGCTGATCAGTGACCTACAGAGAAGGCACAGACACCCAGTGCTCCAGTAAACAGCTTAGAAAGTGGCTATACAATGACTTTGCCTCCAGATCAAACTCTGAGATATTCCAGACTCTCTGAAAAATGTCACTGTCCAGAATTTTAAAGCAGATCCAAGAATATATTCAGGATAATGGCAAGGTACATAGATGCCATGTTACATGAAGCATATTTGAAAGAGCAAAAACTATTTAATCTAGAACTTGAAAAAACATGAGTGTTATTTGTTTAGTGTACTTTTCATATGCAAGTGAGAGATGCCAGTTGAAAATGGCTTAAGGAAAAAGCAGATGGGTTGGTTTAGATAACTTCAAGTCCAATCAGGGATCCTGGATTATGGGCATAGCTGGAACCAGGAGCTCAAACTATGTCGTCAGAACTTAGCCTTTCTCCATCTCTTTACTGAACCATTCTCTGGGCTGACTTTCTTCTCAGCCAGATTTTCTTCTTGCTCAGGCAGTGCCATGCTTACCTCCTACTGCTCTAGAAACCCCACTGAAAAATGGAAACTTTCAACATTTTCAACACACTCATTGTCCCTAAATGGCTTGGATATGGCCAAATTCCCACCTGCACCCCTAGAGACTACATGATTCTTCAAGGAACATCTAGGTGCTATTTCCACAAGAAGGGAAGTGAATGCCAGGCAAGCAAAACAACAGATGTCCTATGCTGCTTTCAGACATGTGGTGGGCTCTCATGTGGATAAGGAAATAAACTTCTTTGAGGCCTCAGAAATGAGAAGTAGACCCTCTGCATGAACCTTACAAGAAAGCAGATTTCAGTTCACTCTTAAAAGGACCTTTTACAGAACCATTCGCAGTTGAAATAGGCTGCCTCAGGTTGTAGCAAGTACTAGGTCCTTCCACATGTTCAGGTATGGGCCAGATGGGCAACTGTCAGGAATGCTGGCAAGGAATTCCTGCATTAGGCAGGGCTTTGCCTACATGACCTATAAGGTCACTTTTGACTCTACAATTCTATTATCCTTGTTAATTTCTACAGTTTAATTTGCAGTACAGGATAAACAAACCAACCTAATTTGATCTGGAACTTCTGCAGGCTATCACAGGTCATTTAATCTAAAACATATGGCTCTAGCCATTACTATGTTTTCTGAAATACTCGAACAGACCTTGTTCTTAACAAGGTCTTCATGTTATTAGTTTCACTCATGGATTTTTCCAGCCTCCTGCTTATTCCACAACTGCCTTTCATTCTCGTTTAGATTGGGGTAGAAGGAGTATGAAAGAGTTTCCTTCTTTCTGACTTTCTCTTCTTAAATCTTTGCAGGCTTAAGAGTCTATGAGAAATGAGAAAGAGGACCATAGAAAATCACAGCTTTGGATAAAGTCTATTAAGACAAATGCTCAAAGCAGAATGAGATTTTTAATTTTTATATTAAAAATTAATTTATAGAGTAAATTTGAAATGCTGCTATATTGTTTTAATTAGGGTACCAAAACCACTTCTTGAGCCTTACTCATTAAGAAATATACACATTTGCATTTGTTAATTTGTATATGTTAACATACTTTAAATATATTTAAATAAAGTATATTCTTTCACAGCTAAAAGCCCCCATACCCCACTATCCACATACCCAGCTCTACTTAAACTGGAACTGTCATGCTACAGAATCCAGCTTGCAAATAAAAGTTTGGTTTTGCACCAGATTATGTCCATCCTTAATAACTGATGGTGTTTCGCCAGGCACAGTGGCTCGCGCCTGTAATCCCAGCACTTTGGGAGGCCGAGGCGGGTGGATCACGAGGTCAGGAGATCGAGACCATCCTGGCTAACACGGTGAAACCCCATCTCTACTAAAAATACAAAAAATTAGCCAGGCGTGGTGGCGGGTGCCTGTAGTCCCAGCTACTTGGGAGGCTGAGGCAGGAGAATGGTGTGAACCCAGGAGGCGGAGCTTGCAGTGAGCCAAGATTTCGCCACTGCACTCCAGCCTGGGCGACAGAGCGAGACTGTCTCAAAAAAAAAAAAACAAAAAAACACTGATGGTGTTTCTTGTCTCTTTCAGTGAACGTTGTGTCAATGTTACAGGAATTTTGGGAAAGCAAGCAGCAGCAGAGGGCTGCATTCCCAAGTGAAGGCGTGGTGGTCTATGAGTCACTGCCAGCTCCTGGGCCTCCCTTTGTGAGTTACGTGACCCTCCCAGGGGGAAGCTGTTTTGGCAACTTTCAGGTAAGAAGTAGCCATTAATTTGTCAGTGAAAGTTCATTGGGTTAAAGTAAAGTAAACCTTTTTGTAAAATGGTTACATTGTAAGTTTTCTTGGAAATAGTGAACAAAGTTGTACCATATTCTATGAATGAAGACAAAGGGAAAGGAATTTCTAAATTTGCCAATATCCTTTATAAATACCCTTTTAATTGAATAAATTATCCCTCAATTTTCAATAACTGGCAAAGATGTTTTATTTCTTGCTTATGGATACCGTGAAACTCATAAGCAATCAAGTTTCTCTCTTAGTTTGTCAACTAAAAAGCCCAAAGGCAAATTTTCAGGAGTTTTTCTGTAGTATAAATCTACAGAACATAGTATCACATAATTTTTAACACTATCTTCATACTTGATACTGTTTATATTTTTACCTTTACTCTCCCTTTGAACTTATTAACTCACTCATTTATTGTATCCTGTTACCAGGTGTATCTGTTTTACATGGTTTCAAATCCTTCATTGAGTGAGGGAAGGGTATAATTTAATAAACAGACTTACAAACCTCTGCTGCCTAGGGGAAGTCAAAGAAGTATTCACAGGGAATATAAACGTGAACTGAGGCATTCAGTTGATGATGTCTTGGCCAATGGGAAAAGGGAAAATGACATTCTTAGCATAGGGAACCACAGCATTTTCAGAATGAGGGAAACATAAGGGTCAATGTGTGTGGCAAGGAACTGTTGGGAGAGGACAGGTAGGCACTCACATCAAACCATAAGAGATGTAAATACTTTGCAAAGCAGTACAGGTTTTATCCTATATAAAATCAGAACCCTTGAAGGATTCTGAGCAGAAGAGTGATGTATTCAAATGTACTTCAGAAAGATTACTTGGGTCACAGCATGAAGATGCTTTGGATTTAAACGATTTAAATGGCCGAGAGGCTGATAGTGATGAGTGCCCATGGAGACGAGCTGCACACACAGCATGTTCAGGAGCTAAAGGTGAAGGGATTTCATTAGGAGAAAGTTGGGATGATACTTTCATGCCTAATCAAGTCTCTTTACCTTCACCTTTACCAGTGGTCAGCCCTGACTTTAGCTACTGGGTGGGGAACACAGGAGGAAGTGGAGCTGGTATGTGAAAGGTGAGGACGCAGTCAGTATGAAGTGCCTGGAAGCCAAACAGAGAAAAGCAATCACCTTGCGCTATCCAAAAAAAAAAAAAAAAAAAAGTAAGACCTGAAGCTCAAGAAGGAGATACGGGTTGAAATCCTATGTTTCTAAGCTGAACCCATAGCTACAGGTACCACTGCCAAGTGAGAATGTGTGGTATAAGAAGATGATCAAGAAATGCTCCTAGGAACACTTTTAGTGTGGGAAATAAAAGGAGAAAGATTTCTCTAAAAAGCCCAGAGGATTCCCAAAAGAGACAAAGAACCAGAAGAGGGGATTTATGGAAACCAAGAGATGTGACACCTTGAGACTGAGGATGAAGTGAGCAGGGGTTAGCCACAGGACGGATGTCCATTGAGATGTTTCCACTGACTGTGATGAATGTGAGATCCTTATCAACCTTCCAGAAAGTAATGTCAATGGAGAAAATGGGATACGAATTAGATTACAGTAAATTACAGTTGTTAGAGTAAAATAGGGGCTTAGAAGTAGAGACAGTGTCCTTCAGTAAGGATTTAGAGGGCTCCTTCCTACTCTTGTGGTCAGCACTGCTTGTGAAAATAGGACAACCTTGCCTATTGTCCAGTGACAAAGCATGTTCTGGTCAAACTGACATCACTGGCTTCCAGACATCTAAGCCATGATTAAAGCTGGGAAGGACAACTAAGACTGAGCCACTGAATATTCTGACAGTTCTCAAATAGCCTGCAAAGATGGGCCAGAATCAACAAGATGAACTGCTCTTAGAATATAAAATAAAAATAAAAAAGTCTCATGATTGAATCAAGATGGAGTGGACTTAGCACATTCTTCAAACTCTTTTCTAGTCTGAAATTCCCTAAAATGTCAAAGACATGTTTTAAAATAAGTAAATTCACAATAGTGCAGGCAGGAAGAAAGGGTGCCATTGGAAGAGATGAACTTTGGAGGCAATTCTGGGAGAGTCGAATCAAATTATTAGGGGCACAGATGCCACAGTCTAAATATATATGTAGGAGAAATGTACTGTGAAAGTAAAGAAGAGCTAGAGGAACTCCAGGGTCACAGGAACAAATGCAAAGAGCAGGAGGCAGTCCTGGGGTAATTTCAAGGCTAATCAAAGAACTGCTTTCAAAACTTCCGACCCATTGATCCAGTGACGTGTTGCCTTCCCCACTCCGAACAGTAGTTAGCAGTATGTTTTTACCTCTGGTAAATGAAAGTGAATTGACTGATGAGGATGGTTTGAATGTGAGTATAGAAGCCTCAGAACAGAGCTTGATGTAACCCTAGACACCAAAGACAAGGATGAGAGGCAGCAAAGGGGAAAGAAAGGCAGCCATTGACGAAGAGGATCTCCAACCCACATGCGCCTGCAGGTCCGTTATCGAGCATCCTAAGGTGAAGTCTGCCTGTCAACACACCCCACTCAATGCAAAGCACCTGGCAGTCCTCTCATTCAGGGGAGCCCCTCTAGGGAAACAGACATTCTCAATCATAGAGGAAGGTTTTGTCAGCCACCTAAACTAATGTACTTGTTTGTCCATGTATGCCAATGAACATAAGATCACCAAACATTTGAGGAAAACCAAATGCATAAGAAAAAAGACCAAAGGCAAGCAAACAAAAGAACAAAATAATTCAAGCAGCACAGAATGTAAAAGAGTATAACAGTTAATATCCTCAGAAAATTTTGAAAGGATATTTCTCTCTAAAACAGCTATTAAAATGGAGCAGGCAGGGAGCAAGAAAATGAAATATGATTGCCAAATTAGAACAATAAGGATAAAGAATTAAAGAGGAACAAATAGAGGAGCAGACATAGATGCTAAATTAGTAAGAAATAACTAAGTAAAGTCTTCTAGAACTTAGAGCAAAAAGACAGAGATGGAAGACAGTACAGGAGACATGCAGATAAATTTTGGAGGTAAACATCAATTTAGTAAGAGCTCTAGAAAGAGACAAAGGAAATAGAGGGGAGGAAATAAGTAACAGAGGAAATTTTCTTTGAGTTAAAGAAAAGCATAGGTTGTCAAATTGAAATGGCCCACCACGTTCCAAGCAGAATCATAACAAAAGAAAAGCACAGCTCTGTGGTTATGTGGGACTTAGAGACAGCATTCTGCTTAAAAGGTAGATCAAGGGACTTTTTTGACACTGCATATGTACACTATCTGTTTTTAAAATTAGATTGAACATATACATAGCTTCAGGGAAACTTCAGGGGAACTAATGAAATGGGACAAAAACTGGTGAACTTGGTTAACAAGATCAAAAACTGTTTCTTTGAAAAGACAAATAAGAAAGACAGATCTTTGGCATTTCCGATTAAGGAAAAAAGACACACCACACTAAGCATGAAAGAGAGGATATAATCATAGAAGTGTAATATAAGAATACTATATAAATCATTATTCATTGAAACATGAAAACTTAGGTGATATGGACTACTTTCTGGGAACTCTTTACAATCTTTGAAACTCTTCTATAAACATAGCATTTATTTCAAAATAAAAGGTAAAAAATGGAGGCTTCAATGGCTCCCTATTACTTTCTTATTAAAGCCTAAATTCCTTACTCTGGCAATAAAGTTTCTACAGTTGGTCCAACTTTCCCTTCCAGCTTTATCTCCCCGATTTCCTTTTCTGACACTTGATGCTTCTACCTAACTGTTCCTCATGCATGTCTTGACCTCTTCTAACCATTCCCATACTCACATTGGGATCTACTTAGGAAATGCTATTGCCACCTTCTCTTCATATCTAAACCTTGACCATCTCCCAGGACTCCACAAAAATTTTTCAGAGAAAACAAAAAGTTTTCTCTGAATCTCCCTGATGGAACTCTCTGCCTCCTGTGATTTCCCAAAGCAGCGTTCTGTTTCTCTACTAGGCTCAATGGTTTCTACTGTATGCTCAAGTTACCTATGTGCACGTTCTTTCCCTTTACTGAAATGTAAGTTCCAGGGATGGGGTGTGTATCCTTATGTTCCCCATGACTTCAAGCACTGTGTTTTGCACATAGTGCATAAAGTGCCTAATAAATTGTGTTAAGTGAATAGCCAAATGAATGAATAATAAATCCAAAGAATAAATGAAGTTAATGTTTGTCCATTCTTGTATGTAACCAATAGCTAAGATTATTCACCTAAGTCTGCAAGATAGTGGGCTAAGGAGGAAAAGTCAGTAACAGTAAAATCAGCTGATATTATTTTGTTCATATCTGTGGTTAAAGTTTTGAAAATGGATGAATTTCAAAGTATTGATTAAAAAGACCTTGTGATTCTCTCCGGATTTAATTTATACATAGCAACTTTTTCCCCACCCAACTCTTAGGACCATAAATAACCAAGATTTGGCAGTACGCACACCCAGGCATGCGTTATATTAGTTCATACATTCATTATACTCTATCTAGAATATAATGCATTTGACAGATTGGTGAATGGATCTAGAAGATATGAGTCAAGAAATTCTAGTGTTCTTGTTTTTGTTTTTGCTACCCGGAGAAGTATAAATTGTCCTATCATCTCATAAATTTTGACTCAAAATGATAGCACTTCCCTTAGGTAATAAATTCAACATCCTTCTGTGGTCTTAAAAAAAAGAAGAAATAGGAAACAAAACGAAAAACTGAACACTTCAGCAGGGAGGCCTCTTGGTGATTTCTCTGATCATTTTAGGGTCCCCTTTTCCTGATGTTTAAATCATCATATTTTAAGGTTCTCAGGAGGATTGTTAACATCTTTGCTTAAAAAGATCCAGAATTTCCTGAATCAAGTATGTTTTGAAAATGTGTTTGGGTGGTTGGCTGCCAAATCTGGCCCCTTCACCCATTTGGCCCTCCAAAATATGACTTGAGAAGGAAAACCAGGCGGGAAAAAAGAAAGAACGTTTCTCCTAAAGTAATGTGCTTACACTTTTCTTTGTCAGTTCAGAAACCATCTTAAATGTTATTTTCACCATATAATATTTCATCATGTTTTTGCCAGGATTTGGACTGTAAGAGCCTACATGCTCATTCCTGCAATGCCTTTCACATAATCAAATGTCACCCCTGTGCATTACAAATCATTTCACGATGGATTATTAATGCCAAGACCATGTGCTGAAACATGGAGAAACCATTATGCCAGCAGTAGCCTTCTTACTGAGCCATGGACGTCACCACCAATGGTGCCAAGTAATTGAAAATACTTGAAGTGGAGTATGGGACCGGATTGTGGGACTAATCCCTCTGGTTTCAGGCAGTTTCATGAAAGCTGTAAGAGATTATGCTCATTCATTCTTTAGGAAAGTAGTATTCAGACTGAACTTTAGTTTTTTCATTAATCAAAGGAAAGCAGTCCAGTCAAAGGCTCTGATGGACACAAACCACTGGTTTTTATGCAAAGAAGCCTCTCACTGAAGTAAATGGGAAGCTTGTGTCCATGAAAGCTAATTAAAGAATTTTCAGTTAGCCTTGACACCACAACCTACAAAAAACAGAAACAGAGTGAGAATGAAAGAGAGAGAGAAAGCAGCCATAGCCCTGCCTTTAGACTAGGCCTTCATAAACTACTACAGGATAGAAAAAGAGATGTGAAAATATAATTTCATTTCTGCATTTCTAAACAATAAATAAAATACTCTACTGATTAAAAATTATTTTTTTTTCAGAAAGTTGTATTCAAACACAGTAGTACTTGTTGGATCTTTTATAAAAGAAATCATTTTCTAATATTACAAGCATTAAGTATTTCATGTATTCTAGACATATTTTCTTCATGCCACTTTTGTCTAGGCAGTTAATCCTTCCCTAGCCACATATCATGACTATGAAAACTTGCAGTAATTTCCATTTTTTTACAATAGAGCAATGCAAAGGCCATCAGAGCCACGTCTGGCTCTCCTCTTGATGAACTCAGAAGGAAAGCCACTCATTGTTGCAGCAGCTGTTTTTGCTTCCAAATCCAAAAGGGAACTTGAGTATTTTATCTTATTTTATATTTTGATTTAAAGGGTTTGTGATTCAAGTTTTGCTTTCAAGTCAGTGACGTGGTCTTCCACATAGCATCTGCTGGAATGACTCAAATTAATTAATTTCGTTCTTATTTTGACTAACAAGCAAAACTTTCCTTGAATATAGTACTAGGGCATGTGATTATTTATGCGCATGAATTATGATTGAATAAAAAAATGCATCCTGGCAAAGACATTGATGTGATAGCTCGATCTATTTGGAGTGTGAGACACTCATCAGGGCATTATATCTTTTTCACATAACTATTTTGTTGTTAAAATGGCTTCACAGAAAATAAGTACGGGTGTTAAGCACTAGGTTCTGGTACTTAGGCTAGTTGAATAATGCCAAGCACTCTATGAGGTTGAGACATTCAGTTTTTCCATAGGCAAACTGTTGATTGACCTTTCTTTTTTCCATTTGTAACCAATGTTTGGGGTTGCAAAACAGGGCTGTAGAGTAGTGAGATGCGGGGTGGAACATAGCGCAGATGAGCTCCTTGCAAAGCTCTGTCTCTAAAAGGCAATGAATTCATTTGAAGGGTTTTGATTTTTATGCCATTCTGGTTTTCAAACCAAAGCCACTGCCTATGCTGATATCTGGAAAAACTATTTTTCCAAGGAGCATACAGCCTTAAACAAGATGAGGAGTATTTTGTTTAATTTTAGTTACTTAAGGCAGTAAGCATACTTTACCTGCATTATCAGACATAAAAACGCATTTTATACTTTCATGCATTAAATGAGTCTTCTCAAAGTACATGGAATTAAAAGTACATTTAAATTACAATAAACTAAGTTTGTAAAATTAAGTTTCTCCCAGTAGAGAATGACTAAGAAAGTTTGATTAATTCATACACTCGACTCAATGGAATTGTAATGCTCTTTTTGCTGAGTGTTAAATAAGGCCTGGCCTTGACATTCCATATCCCAAATAGGGATTTAGTTCCTGCTATAAACTTGAGACTATTGCCCAGCACTAATGCTGTTTTAATGCCTAGTATTTCTATTTGAAATTATCCATGACCTCTTCTCTGCCTCTAGGGTGGTATACCTTGACTCAGATGGACGACATGCTATGCAATGTAACTTAACTTCTAAAGGAGGTATTTCCTGGTGGAAATCTCCACAGGAAAGCATCCTGTTTTATAACTAACGAGACTCAAGACGGGAAGGTTAGTTATAACCATTTGAAAGTCATATGTCAGCTAATTATCAGACCTTAATGAGTTGCCCATGAAATTGGGAGTGCATATTGCTTTAATGAGACCCTTTATTCCCCAGCATCCTTCCCTAACTTTAATCTGTTTCTTTTTTTATTAAACAAAGTGAATAGAAATTCTTGACCTCCAAATATAGGATATAGTGAAAGAAATGGTTAGGAAAGGCCCCAGGGTAAATAAGGACTTTGGACTATCTCCACAGGAGTCTCCCAGCCCCTAATTCATAAACTTTAGAAAGATGCTCACCGGCTCAGTGAGTTGCTGAGTGGGGAAGAAAGCCTGACTCCATCTCTGCCTAACTCCCCCCCATCCCTCTTATGCAATCAGAGCCAAGTCCTTTCACATCAAAGCAACTATAAAAATAAACCCAAATCTTGAGCCCTGATCAATTCATCTTGTCTACACCTTAACTTGAAAAAAAGAAAAAGAAGAAAAGAAAAAAGAAAAGAAAAGGAATAAAACCTCAAGGAGCAAAGCACAACATAGGCTTGTAATAGTTACCACGGACCTTGGTCTAGGTATGTGTGTAGAATAGCATTGCAGCAGAGGTAAATGAGGAGAAGGCCAGGTGGTTTATATTATAAAAATAACATTCTGACCCAACATGTGCATGAAACATTTCTTTCAGTTGACAGGAACTGGTGAGTTTTCTCTGAAAATTGGCCTCCCAGAGCAGTCCCCTCCTCCACACCTAGCTAAGATCCCCATCCCCAGCACACACACAGCTCTAAATTGTTCCTAACGTATTTGCAGCCACCCTGACCTATAGATAGACACGATATTAACTTGGGTGACTGAGTTCTAACGGTTGCCCTTTTTCACATCACCATCTGGAAGGAGAAAAAATGCTAATATATCCACAATTAGATAAATTGGAACACATGCAAATGTTCGTGCTTTGGTCAGGGTAGTCAAGGTTTTAAAGCACTGAAAGGGGGTCCGTTACCAACAGGGTCTGGTTTGTGGCATTTTTCGTGAAGGCTTGCTGTCAGGATGAAACCAAGGTGTTGGTGACACTGACCAGAGCTGTCAGGCAGTACGCACAAACTCCACAAGTCGCTTGCTAAAAGTCGGACTCCAGGTCACAAAAGCAAAATGTTCCCAACCACCTGAATGACAGACCTAACAGCCGATAGGATTTGGGCAGGAATTCTCACCTCTCACAGAGTCATTTGGTTTTGCCACCTCCAAAGTCCCAGCTTTGGGAAACCCCTTGGGTACCATGTGCTATTGAATGAATGCCACCTAAATAACACTGACCTGCCCTTGACCCCAGTGAGGACGGCATCTTCAGCTTTGAATCTGCAAATAGATACAATCTGTCACATTAGCTAGTACATTACTGTTTTTGTTTGTTTGTTTTAAACTCCTGCTTCTTACAGACCGAGTTTCAACTCCTTGGCTACCATTGGGAGGCACCAATAAAAATGCACCTAAAACGTGTTTTATACATTTTAGATCTGGAGACAATTTTTCTCCTGATGTCTTTAAAACACATGTATGAATAATTGTAGAAAGTCTGTTGTTGAAGATGGAGAGAAAGTTACTGGTATCGATGTCCTTCCATATACATTTCTAAAGAAAGCACTGTAGTTGGGATGTAAGTACAGTAAAACCTTGGGATGTAGAAACAACTACTCAACACATGTATCCTGCCTGTTTTCTAATACAAAGCATGGAAAAAAATCATTAATCAAATGAGGGCTACTAGGAAAATTACTGTTTCATGTCTAAATTGCTTCAGCTTGGCCAGAAAATGGTTCTATAATTAGTAACACACCTACAAATAGTTTTTAAAGTATCTCACAAATAAGTAATGAAAAAAACTAATTTCTTATTAGGCATTTCTATTTATAACACATACATGACTACCAAAATTTTATTTCAATTAATATAAGAACTTCTGCTAATGCTAAATAGTTAACTAGTCATTATTTTATTTCAGGACAGCCTACTGGTCAACAAATTAATCTTGGTTGAATCTTGACATTACATAGGGTGACACCCTGGAAAATAATCATAGAAGAAATAAAACCTGCTAAGCAGAGAAATGAAATTGAGACCTCAGTTAGTTAAGTCAGTAGTGCTTATGTACTTCCTAAGGACCTAATTTTAGAAGAACTGTCATAAAGGACTTTTTAAAATCTGAATGCTACTTTCCTTGACTCTTGGGTAGAAGCAGTTTCTCTAATGAGAAATTAGCATTTCTGGTGTTAGCAGAAGTAGCTTTATAATGAAGACAATGAAGCTTCTGCAGAGGCTCCTTGTAAGTCACAATGCCAACTTTTTTACTTGTAATTTCATATTGTTTTTCTTAAACAGGGGCCCCGAAATTGTGTAAGCCTCAAGCCCCACAAAACTTGGTTCTGCTCCTGCCTGTTAGAAATGAGACATGGCAGGGGCACAGGTTTCAGCAACACTCCTCTAAGAGTTGTCCTGGGTCCACATGTGTCAGAATCATCTGCAAATCTCCAGGACACAGCTGAAGAGATTCTGATTCAGTAGGTCAGCTTTGGACCCAGGAATACACATGTTTAACAAGTTCCCAGGTAATTGTACTATGAACACTAAAGTTTTTGAACTATTGGTCCAAACTCCTGGCCTAGGCTTGGCAGCAATCTTCATAGTGTACCCTATAGGGTCCTGGTGGCTTGTTGGTCATCTTAATCTATGATAAAATACAGGGCCAAAATGAGTCAGTCTTGGGGGGAATTTTTTATTCATCAGAGCTGGGGAAGTTTATTTTTTGTTTTATTTATTTATTTATTGAATTTTAGTACAGACAAGGTCTCACTACATTGCCAGGCTGGTCTCAAACTCCTAAGCTCAAGTGATCCTCCAGCCTCAGCCTCCCAAAGAGCTGGGTTTACAGATATGAGCTACCGTGCCTGGCCAGGGAAGTTTCATTTAAATGACTTTTACTCTTGAAGAGTTATCAATACTTCTTGAAATGTTAAGCAACCTTGTGTGGTAGAATTCCAAACTCTCTTGGCCCCGTACTTAATCAAGAGAGTACTTCCGTTTAGAATGAGATGCTTCCTACAAGGTAACATCTGATCTCTAGTCTAGTCACAGTTGGCCTTTCTATCTCCATTTTCCTTCTCCCTATAGTCCAGGAAAGCATCCAAAGGAGAACAATAGGATGGAGGAGGATATTGAGATAATTTCAGCATATTCCCATCCTCAATGAGTACCATTTATCCCCACAGTGTACTGCATCTTGCTTGGCCTTTTGTTGTAAACGAACTCAAGTTTGTCATGGGAGGAGATATCCTTGTAGTCTTATATCAAAATGACCCATAAAAGCACAAAGTTGAAGCTTTGTCTAAAATACTGTACTGATTTAGGACGTGCTATGTGACCTTAGGCAAATTATACATCCTCTTTATTCCAAAGTGGGTGGCCATTTCTATGAAGAGCAAAATAGCAAAGTGGTTAAAAATCTGGACTCCCAAGTCAGACAGACCTGAGGGCAAATCTTGTTTTGTTCACATCTTAAGGTGTATGACCTTGGAGATGTACAACCTCCTTAAGCCTCTATTTCCTCACCTGCAAAATAAGGATAATAACAAAACCAACTTTATAGGATTGTTGTGATAACAAAATGCGATAATAAACATAAAGTGCTCAGCATAGTGCCAGGCACATAGTACCAGCAATGTGGATTGTTTCATTGAGACTTCTTAATTACCTGTGGTGAGCAAAGCCTTTGTATTAGTTATCTATTGCTGCATAAGATATTGCCTATAACCTTACAAACATTTATTGGTTCGCACAGTTTCCGAGGATCAGGGCTCTGGAAGCAGCTTAGTTGAGTGGTTTTGGCTCAAGGTCTTCTAGAAGGAGGTTGCTTTTGGTAAGCTGTCAGCTGGAGGTGCAGTCATTTGAAGGCTTGATCAGGGCTGGAGGATCAGTTTCCAATCTCACTCAAATGGCTGCTGGCAGAAAGCTTTAGTTATCTGCCATATGTGCCTTTCCATGGGACCGCTCATAACATGGCAGCTGACTCTGCCCAAGCCAGTGACTTTTCCCCTTGGTTCCACTTCTCTTATAAAGAAATGGCAAGTGAGACCACGACGGAAGCCATAGTGTCTTTTATAACCTAATACGGGAAGGGATTTGCCATCACTTCTACCATATTCTATTGGTTACACAAACGAACTCTGGTGCAGTGTAGGGGAGGACTACACAAGGGTGTGAATGCCGGCGGGCAGGGGTCACTGGGGAATCTTACCAACTGGCTACCACTGTCTTTGAATAGCTTTCCTGAGCAATGCCACAGTCACTCTTTTTTTTTTTTTTTTTAACTTTAATTTTAGATCAGAGTCAGGAGGCTTTGAAATGATTATAGTGGTTTATAATCTACCAGCAAATGAAAGGCATCTGAACATCAAGATCAATGTCTGAGTGAGGTCTCCTGGCCACTCGGAAAGCATGTGGCTCCGCATGCCTGAGAAATTCACAGCTGACTTTAGTAAAATCTTGACTTATATATCCCAGCTCTGCACTTTCACAAAGTACAAAGGACAGAAGTTGTCTTTTATATTAACAAGTAAGAATGGTTAACAGAAAAGACATGGTTTACAAATCTATATTTATGATTAGGGCCTGGCTGAAAAATAGCAAGAATAAACTGTATAACCTGGGAAGCCTAACTGTAGCAGGAAGTTACTTTGAAATAACATCATACTTCACTCGCTCCCCAACCGATGTCTTTGACGACTGGTTTGGACACATCCATAAAATGTCCTGTCACTTACCATATTTTATTTTCTTACAGTGTTTCCCACTGTTTGATAGTAACTTTAACAGTGCCTGTTCTTACAGCAACATTCACATTCTGATTTAGATTGCAACCAAGTAGATTGCCGTTTGGTTAAATTTCTTCCCCAAGTAAAGATTCTTATGGGTTGAGAGGGCCCATTAAAAGATCCCTAGAGAAAAATATGCAGCCTTTACTGGCTGGGATTTGTAGTTCTAGAATTTAGAAGAAAGCGGCTGGTTAACATTATAGACATTTTGAAGTACTTGTCTTTCAGAAATGCCAAGAACAATAGCAAGAAAAGCCCTTTGATGGCTCAGAATTTATTTTATTTTATGTACTTATTAATTGGAACACTTTCTCCCCCATTTTAAGCAAAGATTCTGTACATTGAAATAATAAAATAAGCATAGACATGTGTCTGCCTTAAAATCTTGATATTGGTTAGGTCTCTGTAGTCCTTTTTCATGCTTTCTGGGTAAAGGCTCTTTCTGTTCTCTCAGCTGGGCTGCACTTTGATCTCCCAAGCAGTGCCATTTGGTTGTAAATGTATGTGGTGCTTTTGATCTAGTACTTAACTGGTCTTATTTAAAATAGATAGCTTCTTTTATCTAACTAGTGTTTACTAGGTCTCTCTCTCCATAAAAGATGGTTTAAATTGCTATTATTTAGATAGAAGTTGTTTCTGAAGAGTGCTTGGATCTGAATCTAATTCTCTAAATTCTAAAACCCCAACAGCTCTATGATAGATTTTGTAAAGCTAAATTCCTCTTATAATGAGCGGTTCCTACAGATGTCAGGTAATACTTGCAAAAACATTGTTTGCTTTTTACTGGGAAACTGATTTTCCAAAGAATAATAAACATACCCTACTCTCAGGCAAAAATGGTCATCTCAAAGCATCTGAATGCAATGACCAATTACCCATCTGAAATTCATTAATATATTTTTATATTACTAAGTTACACATACCATAGAGGGTTTATTGAAATTGTGCTCATTTTAAAAAATAAAAAGTATATATCTTTTATTTTTTTCTTTATGAGGATTTCTTGAACATTATGTCCAGTGCTTCAGTGACTTGTTTTTTAGTTTCTTAGCCTGTATTGTTGCTTATTCAGCAAACTAGGTCACAGGAGGCAGGAGACAACTAAGTCATAGGCTCTGCCTTTAGGGAGCTCACAGCCAGGAGATGGTGGAGGCAAAGCATTAGCAAACAGTTACACTGCAGTGTGGTCAATGCCTCCCTTGGACAGTGGTCCTCCAAGTCTAGACTTGAGAGTGATCAGGGAAAGCTTCCTAAAAGAGATGGCACTCAAGCTTCAGTGAAAGACTGGTGACTCAATGTCCTATAAATTTTCAGCTGAGCCCATAACACAAAGCCAATCTATCTTGTCAAACCCATCCTGGTTTCATACAAGTTGCCTAAAACTTGGAAGAAGTCTAAACTTTGAATGGTCTTGCTTCTAAAGCTTCCCCCAAAGCCTTGTTGTGTGTCAACACCAAGAAAAAAAAAAAAACCAACTACTTGCCACAGTCTTTGGGCCGGGCACAGTGGCTCATGCCTGCAATCCCAGCACTTTGGGAGGCCAAGGCGGGTAGATCACCTGAGGTCGGAAGTTTGAGACCAGCCTGACCAATGTGGAGAAACCCCATTTCTACTAAAAATACAAAATCAGTTGGTTGTGGTCGCACATGCCTGTAACCCCAGCTACTCAGGAGGCTGAGGCAGGAGACATGCTTGAATCCAGGAGGCAGAGGTTGCGGTGAGCCAAGATCACACCATTGCACTCCAGCCTGAACAACAATCACAAAACTCCATCTCAAAAAAGAGAAAAGAAAAGAAAATCACTCTTATGATAAGTTATAATATCTTCTTCTGCCTGCCCTTAATTGTTCTGCTTTGTTAGTCTCCTGGCAAGTGTTGTTAGTTTGGTTGGTTTTTGTTATTTTTTAATTTGTGTTTGTTTTAATTCTCCTCAGGATCTTGTTCTCGCCATTTCAAAAGTCTTATAATTATTTCATCAACACACTCACCATGTACGAGCATCTCCAAGCGTTGAGCCTGGCTCAGCTAGTGGAGGATGCACAAGTAATATACAAAAACAGTATGGAGATTCCTTAAAGAACTAATAGTAGAACTACCATTTGATCCAGCAATTCCACTACTGGGAATTTACCCAAAGAAAAAAATGTCATTATATGAAAAAGACACGTGCACGCTCATGTTTATAGCAGCACAATTTGCAATTGCAAAAATACGAAACCAACCTAAGTGCCTGTCAACCGATGAGTGAATAAAGAAAATGGGGTACACCATGGAATACTACTTAGCCACATAAATGAACAAAATAATGGCTTTTGCAGCAACTTGGGTGGAGCTGGAGGCCATTATTCTAAGTGGAGTAACAATATTTGGAAAACCAAATATTGTGTTTTCACTTGTAAGTGGGAGCTAAGCTATAAGGATGCAAAGGCATAAGAATAGTATAATGGACTTTGGGGACTTGGGGGAGAAGGTTGGGACGGGGGTGAGGGATAAAAGACTGCATATGGGATACAGATTATACTGTTCAGGTGACAAGTGCACCAAATTCCCAGAAATCACCACAAAAGAACTTATCCACATAACCAAAAAGCACCTGTATCCCAAAAACTATTGAAATAAGAAATAAAATTAAAAAAGAAATATATGAGGGGGCCAGTGGCTCATTCCTGTAATCACAGTACTTTGGGAGGCCAAGGTGGGTGGATCACTTGAGCCCAGGAGTTTGAGACCAGCCTGGGCAATATAGTGAGAACCTGTCTCTACAAAGAATACAAAAATTAGCCAGGTATGGTGCCAAGTGCCTATAGACCCAACTACTCAGGAGTCTGGTGTGGGAGGATCCCTTGGACCCAGGAGGTGGAGGTTGTAGTGAGCTAAGATTATACCACTACAGTCCAGCCTGGGTGACAGAAGAGAATCAGTCTTTAAAAACAAAAGTATATGAGGGCTCCTCCCAGGCCTGGAGGCTGGGAGAGGGGGTGGGGCAAGAAGTTACCCGTAGTCCAGGACAGGATCTTTACAATATATAGGCACTACTGTTCTAGAAGGTTTGAGGGAAAATCACAGAGGACCTGGAACCTGGCTTCAGGACATTCCAACTAGGTTTGTGGAGATGGGGAGGAGAGACAGGTCTCTAGAGGACACGAGAGCGTAAGACTGGAGCATTCCTGGGACAGTGCAGAAATAGTCAACATAGGGCAGATAGGATGGAGGCGGCGATGTTGTGAAAGCAAATGAGAGGGATTTGGCTTGCTTCAGCTGGTGGTACAAAACCCTTGCTCTGTGAAACTGCAAAATGAAGTGTGATATTTGGTATTTTTCCTTTTCTTTCCCATCAGTCACCAAGAACTACTAATTCTGAGAATCATGCATTTTGGGTAGTAGGAGCCTTGGAGATCAGACAGCCTAGCCTCCCTATTTGTCCAGTGAGAAGATTAGCTCCCAAAGTTCAGGTGGTCCAGGTTTCTGAGAAGCAGAGCCAGGGGTGCCAGGCTACCCCACTAGTCAGCCACTGACCTAGGCCTGGACTTCTCTTCCTCGGACTTGTTTCCCCCCAGGAGTCCAGGATCCTAGACACTTATCCCTGGGTCCACAGGAGCCTATAGGAGAGAGGCCATCAACTCCTGCGCTCTCCAAAAGGTGTGGGCTCCAGGGACAGTTCAGTATTCATGGGACTTGTCCCTCTATCTGCAACCCCAGGAACCATGCCAAACCAGAACTTGAAAAATGGGAGTTGTTAGTTGTTCAGAGACAGGGAGGACAGAAAAGAATCAGGATGCATCGACCAGATCCATATGAGCCACAGAAAGCCAGTCTAGCGGGATGGAGAACAACATTATATTTGAGAGGAGTGAATTTTTTTATGAGTCACTAATCATAGGCTGCCTGTGGCCCTAACTTCAAGAAGGTTTGAATGGAGTATGTCCCACCAAAACCACATGGATTGAGAGCAAGGGAGAAAGCCTAGTCCTCAAGAAAATCAGGTAACTGTTACTAGAAGGAAGGTGGGGGACAAATGTTGGAAATGCAAAAGCAATAGATATTGACAGCAGCACCCTTGTACTAACCTGGAGATAAAACTGGCTGGCTGGCTTGTTCTCATAAGTGCTACTATGTGCCAGGTATTTCCAGTGCTTTATCTGTATTAACCAATTGATCCTAACCTCAATCCTACTATATTCCCATTTTATAGAGGAGGAAATTGAGGTGCAGAGAGACTAATTAACCTACTCAAGGTCTTATAGTTAGTAAATGCCAGAGCTGAAAGCAGTCTGACTCTAGAATTTGTGTTCTTAATTATTGTGTTACAAATATTTCCAGATTCCTTGCTTTTCTCCTTTCCTTACATCTTTTCCTCTGAAATAGGGATTTGAGGAAGACCCTGATAATGAACATAAATTATCTAGCACACAATAGCCATTATTAATTTATCATTACTCATTAACAGAGTATGCAAAGCTTCTGACACATAGTAGACATTCA
>NC_045437.1:93998691-94022392 GCF_002776525.5 Piliocolobus tephrosceles | reverse complement strand
TTTTCAAGTCCTATAACTTCTGAAAGTTCCTGCAGTGCATATTAAACAAAATCCTCCTTGGGTCTGATTTTCTCTTAAACAAGTTCTGTCACCTCCTATCATCAATGAAATAAAAAAAAAAAATTAACAATCTGTAACTCTTTTTCATCCACTGCCAACAAATGATAACAAGAGCTGAGGAACTATATTACCTATTATTTCTAAAATATATTGTTATGTTAGTAACAACAATAGTAATAACAGCTGACACTTATGGATGTTTACTTTGGCCCATGCTTAGCATTTAACAAATAGTATCATAATTTAACACTCACAATAACTGTATGAGGTAAATAATATTGTTACCCTCATGTTATCATTGAAGCTGGGGTTCAGGATCAGGCAGTCTAATCTCTGAGCTCACACATCTGACTATTATTCTATATCAGGCTAGACAGATAGAATTTTTGGAGTGATTGGACATGAAATGTGCTTCCCTTTAAAAAACTTAACTCCAATGCAGTTAAACATCCATACACGTGCAATGCTGGTAGGAATCGGAATGCAATATGACAAAAAGACTTCACCCTTAGAAATTCTGGTTTTTTTTTTTTTTTTTTTTTTTTTTGAGACGGAGTCTCGCTCTGTGGCCCAGGCTGGAGGGCAGTGGTGCGATCTCGGCTCACTGCAAGCTCCGCCTTCTGAGTTCACACCATTCTCCTGCCTCAGCCTCCCAAGTAGCTGGGACTACAGGCGCCTGCCGCCACGCCTGGCTAATTATTTGTATTTTTAGTAGAGACAGGGTTTCACTATGTTAGCCAGGATAGTCTTGATCTCCTGACCTTGTGATCCACCCGCCTTGGCCTCCCAAAGTGCTAGTATTACAGGTGTGAGCCACCGCACCTGGCCTTAGTCATCCAGTTTTATTCTTAAGTGGCCATGGTCTTACTGACCTTTGACGTAGCCTGTCTTGGTTAGGAAGCAACAAGGTATCCTTTAAGCCTAGTGGATGGTGCACATGTCAGCTCAGTGGCTGTGACCCAGACTCTGCAGTGGGTTGGCCAGTTCGAGCCTGGCTCTTTTCCTTACCTCAAAATCTATTTCCTCGTTTGGGTGTAAATCAGGGAGAATAACAGTACCTTCCTCACAGTGCTATTGTGAGGATTAAATGGGATGATATGGGTAGAGTCCAGAAGAGTGCCTGGGGTATAATGAATGCTCAGTGAAAATGAACAACCATTATTATATGTATTTCTGAAGGAGTCTTTGCTTGAAATGCCAGAGGCTACTGGATGGATTCCATTGACAACTCTGTCTAACCTAGCTCTATTTGAACCTGCACAAAATGGTTCAGGGCCCCTATTGTAGGATAAAAGAGTCGATCTGTAAAAGGTCCTTTTTTTCATAACAATCTAAAACTAAACAGAGGAATAATACTTTTAAAAAGAGGTATTTTTTCAAGAGAAAGAATATAAACTGTAAAAAATCATACAGACCTATGTGTGAAGTCTGCTCTGCCACTCGCCATCTGTGAGCTTGTCCACTTTGAGACTCAGTTTTCTCATCTATAAAACAGGAATAATAATGCCCATTTTGTAGAATTTTTGTGGGATTTAAGTAGTGTAACATTTATAAAGCATCTGGCATAATGCTTCCCCAAGCAGGAATTTCATTTAATACCTGTTCCCCCTCCAAATCATATTGTAGTTCTTTTATTATGGAATGAACATTGCCTGCTCCAGTACACAGTAGCTTGTATGTGATTTAGCGCTATTTTTGGAAAAATTAAGAATGATTTTGAATGTGATTGGTTTAGTCTGCCAAAGATGGGGGAAGGTGAGATTAAAAAAAAATTCTTAAAATTCCTTCCAAGTACTATGAAAGGCTCTACTCAACCCTCTTTTAGTAATACTTTAATTGTTTTGCTATAGGCTAGGTGTTTTCTATGTGGTCTGTAGTAAGGTATTTAAATTTGTGAAATAATAATTTGAATCCTACTGTGGACATGCTTCATAAATTCTCCTAAAGGAGTCTGGGTACAGGATGGAGACAAAGGAAAAGGAAGATGTGAGGGCAGGGAAAATCCAAACTCCCTTCCCCGGTAGGGATACTAGCAACCCAGGAGGAGGGCCTGTGGAGCGCATCCCTTTTCCTTCCACCAGCCCTAGCTTGCCTGCTGGGACCTGGCACATTCCTTAGTGGCCTGGGTTAAATGCTTCCGCTTGTGTCTACACATAATGGGAATTGCCCACAGACCTGGACTGTTTCTGCAGCCAACACAGCAATTCAGTACCCCTGGTGGGTAATAGATGTGTGTTTGTATCTAGCTATGGATGACTCTACCATGTAAAAACAAGCTGGTGTCTCCAGACTGCCCTCGGGCTTTCGCGAGGCGGGAGGCGGGTGGGGGCGTCCTGCAGCCAGCACTCAGAGGAAACATGATAGGCCTCTGCTTACCTTCACTTCGTGGGAGGGAAGCCGGGATGCCTGTTTTGAGGTAGCTTTGCCACAGAGAAAATCGCCTGCTGTTTGCGGGAAAGGCTGGGAGCAGCACTAGTCACTGGGTCTTGTCAAGGTCAGATTCTAGGCAGACGTTGACTGAAGCTGGTTAATATATTTATTCTGAAGCCTAATGCAATCCAAGGAAGAGTTGTTTATTTACATCTGCTAAATTTTCCAGGTCGCCTTTTAAAACCTCATCCCATAAACAAATTTCCTCTTAAATCCATTCTCTTGGGTGGGGAGATGGTGCCCACCTGTTTTTCAAGTTCTCCATTTACAGTGTTTGTTTTTCTTATTTCTGATGAATCACAGAGCCAAACCTGTCTCCTAGAAAGAGTTCCAAAGAAAAGCAGTGAGCATTTTCTCTCTACCAAGTAGCTGAAAAGCCAAACATTGTTTCTAACAGAGGCAACACCAGGAAAGGCTGTGAGGACAGAGCCCCGTTGTTGTCTGTTTAAATGAAATGAATGACAAAATAAACCAGGAAAGCTGCAGAGTGAGAGCTGCAACCGAAATTTTCCCCGTAAGAGGAAAGAAAATACACAGCTTGATTCTTTGTTCTATATTAAATTTACTCTGCTGGTCAGGACCAGCTAGATAATTTGCCAGGCCCAGTGCAAAATGAAAATCTAGGGGCCCTTGTTCAAAAATTACCAAGAATTTCAAGACAGCAGAGCACTAAACAAAGCAGGGGCCCTGTACAGCTGCGCAGACTTCTTGCCCATGAAGCTGGGCTTGCCCTGAGACAGAGCCACAAGAAGAGATCAGACAAGGGCTAGGCAAGTGAGGCATTTGTCTTGGGTACAAAATTGAAAGGGATGCATAAAAACTTCATAATCAAGATGAATAATATTATAATGCATTATTTTTAAACTCAAAATTCATGCAAAAAATTCACGATAAACAAAATATCAGAATTATAAATAAAAGACCATGAATATGTATAATTGGCCCCACTCACTTTAAATCTTGCCTCACCTGCCTCACCTTATGGGGCTAACTTGTTTTTCTGTTGGTCTAGGCGGGCCCCTCAGGCTTCCAAATTACCCCACAAACCAAACACCACACCCCAGAAGACTTCAGTGAGGAGTATGACAGATCCTACAGGAAAAGACAACACTGATTTCCTTTATTTAAAAAAAAAAATTGTATATATTCTTTTTTTTTTTTTTTTTTCTGAGACAGGAGTCTTGCTATTTTGCCCAGGCTGGGCACAAGCTCATACTCTTCCTGCCTCAGCCTCCCAAGTAGCTGGGACTACAGGCACATTCCACGGCACCTGGCTACACTAACTTCCTTTAGAGTAACAGACCTTCTCCAGGTAGAATACGAGCCAGCAAACACCAGGCAGCAAAGAATCATGGGGAAACTGGCAAGCAGAACTCCACAGCAGCCCTCTCCTTCCCACTCTGCAATCATGCAAGGATTTCCAACGGAATCAGTCAGAGGCATGCAAAGATTTTCTGGAGTTGAGCCAAGAGCTCAAATAGTTTTGGGAAAATTTGAAGAGAGTGAATTTGGTCTTATGAGGGGAAATAAAGAAGTGAGACAGAAAATATGTGAAAATATTTAAATATACTTTATAAAATGATGGCAAGATGAATATCTCTACAGAGGACAAAAACTAGATGGGGATATAACGTACGAAGTTGGAAAGGAGGTCATCTTCCCTAGGGAATTTTAAGAACAAGAGCAACACTGAGGAAGAGACAGTTGTGTTACTGGAGAGGAAAAAAAAAAGCTGCTTCGTGACGAGATAGAAATTTAGACAAACCAGAGGTGGTGAGGAGGTTGGCCTTCATCCTGGAGACAAAAACAGTTCAAGTCTCTTTGGGGACATTTTTGAAAGATGAAGGTTGTCAAGGGGCATGAGAAAGGGTTTTAGTTCTGTTCACAGAAGAGCTGTGAATTCTAAAGTCTTAGGAGATTTTCAGGGTGGAATGATAGTCGCTTATGGGGCGGGGAGAGCAGTTAGTCTATAGATAAGACAGAGAGCCCAGAAGACCCCAGAGGAAGAAGAATATGTTTCTAAGACAACAATTATCAGAGGATGGAATTAAGAGCCCTATTAGCCATAGGCTGTTTCTCAAACTGGGCCACAAGGATACAAGAACAATGCCAAGATAGCTAGCTATAGGAAGCCACAAAATAAATCCCATATGTGTCTGAGTTCTCAACTTTACGTAAAGATTTAGGGTGGTGGGGGTCAGATGGAGGAGTGGAGTCTCACTCACTTGCCCAGGCTGGAGTGTGGTGTCACGATGGTAGCTCACGGAACTCTCCGTCTCCCAGGTTCAAACAATTCTCCTGCCTCAGCCTCCCAAGTAGCTGGGATTACAGGCAGCCACCACCACACCTGGCTAATTTTTGTGTTTTTTAGTAGAAACAGGTTTTCGCCATTTTGCCCAGGCTGGTCTCCATCTCCTGACCTCAAGTGATCCGCCTGCCTCAGCCTCCCAAGTGCTGGGATTATAGGCGTGAGCCACCACACCTGGCCAATATTTATTTTCTCTTTTCTAAAAATGGACATATACAATCAAATACAAAATTTGAGTGGATTTTTATAAGACATAAAACCAAAAAATTTTTCTTATTTACAAATATTGTCACTCCTGTTACATCATAGAGACTGGTTCCCAAATATTAAAAAAAACTTCGTATTCATTTTTATGGCTTCAAAATATTCAGTGAGTTGATTTGTTAGTGTGGTAGGAAGGGCAACACAAATTTGTCCTCCTCAGCCACTGAGGCTACTTTGATGGAAAGCCAGAGAAGAGAACAGAAGTGACAGTCAGATTGGACAGGATTTGATTTCTAGAACAAAGCACTCTCACTTTTTCAACTTTGCATAGTGATGCGATGAAGTGAAAATCTGAACAAGGGCAGGAAGATATGGAGGAGAGGGGCCAGGAGGGGGCAGCATCCCTGGGCACCGGACCCAGGATCCTGTGCAGACAGGGAGGTCTCCATCTGGGGCAGAAGGAGCAGCTCAGCTGGTATTCATGAGTGTTTTAATTAGCAGACACAAGTGGTTTTGCTTTTACTGAGGTGTCTGTGGGCTCTTAAGAGTGCTTACTGTGCAGTGAACTTAGACAAAATGCCAAACTGGATCTCTGACAGAAAAGAAGAAAAACATTTCATTCTAATGGCAATTTTAGACATGAGAGAAGTGCTATTTGCTCTTCTAATAATCTGATAGCTTTAAAATTTACCAAATAATTTTAAGATGCCTAAAACCTGACTATGAGTCTCCTGATTTTCATACGAGAACCTCTTCCCAAGCAAGCAGATGTAAAGACAGTTAATTAAAGTCAGCTTTTTTGTTTTGTTTTAAGAGAGAAAATATTATGTTGCCCAGGCTGGTCTCAAACTATTGGGCTCAATGAATTCTCCTGCCTCAGCCTCCCAAGTTGCTAGGACTATAGGCACACACCACCGTGCCCAGCTAAAAGCTTTTTTGAATGAGCAGTAAGACATCTGTCTATGTTAAGTTTTTATAACTATTTTTAAGACATGAAAGCTCCTTAATTGTACAGAGTTATTTTTCAATAATTTCAATAACTGCAGGCTATTAATCCACAATACATGTATCTCTGACAAAAAAAAAAAAAAAACTATATATGAAATGCAAATAATTTCAGTGGAAAACTTCTCATTGTAACCGCATTAGGAAAATGAAAATCTTCTGTATATTTATACACCTTAGCTTTACCTTGATATCACAAAAGGCAAGGAAATGATGGTGCTGATAGTCTGAATGCTATGCTCAGCCCTGGCCCTTGGATTTGGAAACCATGGGTGAGTTTTAATGTCAATACAACCTTATTGTCTATATTTCAAGGCATTTTTCTTGACTGAATTTATACATTTAGGAGTATTGAACAGTTTCTGTAGTTTGTTCATTATATGTTTTATATTGACAAAAGACAAAATTATAATAAATTTAGTTTAACAATCTAGCTGACTTTTACTTGCAATTTTTGAATTGGGTAACACCTCCTTCTGTAAAACAGAATGAGTGTTCCGATGGGCTGAGCAGAGGAAGTTGGCTTTAGGCAGAAAAGGGCTGAAGAAGGAAGAAACAGAGGACAAAAATGGATTGGTCATTTCATAGTTGCTTCTCTTGTAAAGATTATAGCAGTGGGGACTTCTTTATTATGCTGGCTAAAACTGGCTTGTTTGGGGATTTGGGTATATTTATTTTTGGGCTTAAATTTTTGAGAATTAAATTGTTTTCTTTAAGATATAACATAGGCACATGATTCAAAACTCAGTAAGTTTTGCAAAATAATGTCACAAGAAGGTCTCCCTCCTACTCCTGTCCTCCAGGCATTCCTCTGGCATTCCAGAGACAGCTAACGTTACTAGATCATTTTGTATCTTACTAGAACTCTTCTAGGCATTTACAAGCAAACATGTATATAGCAATCTTCTTAATCAAATAGCACACATTACACACTGTTGTGTATCTTGCTTTTATTTTAACACATCATAGAATTCTTTCTATTTAAACTTCTGGAACATTCTCATCCTTTCTTTGTGATTGCAAAGTGTTCAGTAGTATAGATATATCATACTTTAGCCATTCCTTTAAAAGTGACCATTTAAGATGCTCTCAGTCTCCAGCAATTTTTAAAAATGATACAATGGAAAACCTTGCCTATACACTATTTCTCAGATGTCCTGGTATATTTAAATAACTTCTTGAGTGTAGAACTGTTCAGTGTATTATTTTTAATGCTGAAAGACATTTGTCAAATTTTTAGTCATTTCATTACACAAGTAATGTAATGCTATGGATATAGCAAAGGAGGGAGAGAAGAATGTTTCAGAAGCCTGGGGACCCTAGGCTTGGGAAAGTCCCAAAGTGTTGTGACAATATTGTGTATTCTGTTTCCTGATATATTTGGGAATTAAGAGTTATACCCTGCTCAGTTCTCACCAATGCACATTTCTGATTTGGGACCAATGATAGTTGTCTGGGTTTTGTAGGAGCTGATGACCATTTTCCAACTATTGCACTGGAATGGAAGCCTAAAAGCCCTTCGTGAAACAAAGTGTTCCCGACAGGTAAGATTTTCTAATCAAGTCTGAGTTCGTGTTACATGAACTAAGCAGGTGGCTCATCATCTTCCTAGGAGATTTCCTTTATTTGGATTTTTCCGAATATAAATTTGGTACCTTATTTATTAAGAGCAGAGGACACATGAAGAAATATATGGAACAACCCCACTGAGTCAGGGACTGACCAAATATACACACTAAAAAGAACGTGGGCACAGGACTGATTTAGGTACCTGTACTGAATGCAAACCAAAAGGATCATAAAGGCAGACAGCTTCTAAAGAAAATCCTGGATCTGCTCCATATGCCTCCCCTGCCTCCTTGGAATGTGTGCCCTCTTGCACCTTCTGATGCAGAAACTTGAAAATGCAATGCTTCTGAAACCTCGTTGCTGGAGAGTGGCCAAGTTGGTGGCAGGACAAGAGTATTTCCTACTCCTGCCAAAAGTCCCCAGTAAACAACAGAAATGATTATAAACTCTGACAAGCCGGCATTTAATCACCCCCATGTTTTTGGTTTAGAAGTTTCTTCTTTATTTTTCAGAGACACGGTCTCACTATTTCTTTGTTATTTATGAGAAGCACCCTTCCCCCTTTTTAAATAGCTAATGTAAACCCCCTCCTGTGTATTTAATGGTTTTCACCTGCTGTTCTTCAAGATTTATCCTTCCTCTACCCACCGTTAGAATGTGAAAGATGGTAGTTTATTTCTGAGAATTTCCTAGTAGGAATTTGTATGAGGAAGAAAGCCTCTAGGAGTCAGCAAGGAAAGGGTGGGTATAAGGAGCTTTCCATGCATTGCAGCCCCTGGAGATTTTAGTTGTTTTTTGCTTAGAAAGTCTAGGTTTCAGTTGTCAAAGATGGAAAAGAAATGAGTAGCTGACAATGGCTTTGGTTTTTTTTTTCTTTGCCTTTGATTTTACAAAAGGCCTTTGAAATATGCTGGTTGGGTTATAAACACTTTTCCATGATTGTTTTTAATTTGTTAAGGTCATAAATGCATACCATATGTTCTTGAAAATAAAAATAAGCAATGCATTCGCTCCACATGATCAACTCTGCATATGATGTATTATGTATTGACAAATTTTTCACACAAGAATTGACAGGCAGTAACTAATTTTTAATTATTTGCAAAAGTATAAGACAATGTACCATGAAGGTATCATTATGATATCAATAATGGAGATATCTACCTTCCATCATACATTTCTAAACTCCCTTCTGTATTTACTGTGAGACAGTTGGACCGTCTCCCATGTGCTAATACCACAGTTGATTCTCCTGGTTTCTTTTTCTTTTTTTTTTTTTTGAGACGGATTCCCGCTCTGTGGCCCAGGCTGGAGTGCAGTGGCCGGATCTCAGCTCACTGCAAGCTCTGCCTCCCGGGTTTACACCATTCTCCTGCCTCAGCCTCCTGAGTAGCTGGGACTACAGGCGCCCGCCACCTCGCCCGGCTAGTTTTTTTTTGTATTTTTTAGTAGAGACGGGGGTCTCACCGTGTTAGCCAGGATGGTCTCGATCTCCTGACCTCGTGATCCGCCCGTCTTGGCCTCCCAAAGTGCTGGGATTACAGGCTTGAGCCACCGCGCCCGGCCGATTCTCCTGGTTTCTAAATGATACTCTGAGATGCCCTTAACTAAGAGCTTCCTGCTTTCTTCAGTGGATTTGACCAAATGCCATTCTGCCCAAATCCCTCTGTAGAGCTACTTCCCTCTCTTTCCAAAGGAAGTAATGCTGGGCAACAGGTTTCAATGAGTAAATGAGGTCATATTCATAGCAGTTGTTGTGGGAATATATTTTCAGTGAATGGCTTGTATTTCTAGAGGTGGCAGAGCTGTGTTTGGTGAACATTATCAAGTCATTCCTGGTGATGTGTTTTGACTCAACCTGGAGTGGTGTGCTTTGCTACGCCAACTTAGCCCTTCATTTCCTTTACAGAAATAAACCAGTGGGTTTTTTTTTTCAGTTTTTGAACATGAGAGAGGTTGGGGGACGTGGGAAGCAGGGGGAGGCATGTGGACAGATTTCTTTGTTGCTCTTTATTGACACCCTGGACTTTGTTTCTTGGCCCCCAGGAAGTCATCTCCTACTATTCTCAGTATTCTCTAGATGAAAAGATGCGCAGCCACATGGCCCTAGACTGGATCATGAAGGAGCGGGAGTCACCAGGAATTGTCTCTCAAGAGCTACGAATGGCTCTGAGGCAGTTGGAGGAAGCCAGGAAAGCAGGACAAGAACTACGGTTTTACAAAGAAAAGAAAGAAATCTTGAGCTTAGCCCTGACTCAGATCTGCAGTGACCCTGACACTTCCTCACCCAGTGATGACCAGCTGAGTCTTACAGCCCTGTGTGGCTATCACTAGCAAGGCCAAGCCCCGGGTGCCCTTAGAGATGGCAGAGGCCAGACCCTGACATTAGGAATCTCAGTGCAGAGGTCCTCAGAGGCTCTGGCATCTCTAGTTACTACTGGAAGGTTCTCCTAACCCTTTCCACACATTCCATTTACAGAGTATGAGAGTTGTAGGACCCTTACAAGACCCAACAAGCCATTCAATGCATTTTTTTCCATCACACTCTCAATAGTTCCAGCTCAGGATGAAAGGATAGACACAAAACTGTTCGAAAAACATTTCCAGGCCTGGCTCCAACCTAAAGCCTGATTGACATGTGCCTTGCTAGATTATATATGTTGTTTCAAAGAATAGTCCAATATAGCATCCCCCAAAAGAACAGCAGCTAGAACTAGGTAAAGTAGCATGATAGCAATTTTAAAAAATACTTAGGTTTAAATAAATAATACGGATTGTTTTAAAAAATATGTAAGGATCAGCGTCTCTTTCTAAGCTTTGTAAGCTAAGCAATAGTTTATGTCCCACTAGATACACTGCAAAGATACAGTGGGGATTTTATCTGGGCATCTCACCATCAAAGATCTTGAAATAGTAATAGTATGAAAATACTAGATAAAATTAATGTTTAAAATGCTTTTGTAATAATAATTTTTTAAAACCTACGCTCTTCCATATATGGGGATAAATATCACCTAGAAAAGTAGCCTCACTCTTATTCCTCAAGAATATCCAACTTTTATGAGTCTTGCAATCAATAATGTTCATTTTTAATTTGCAAATAGATAACCTGAACTAATTTGTTCTTATTTTTTGCCACTGCAAACATATATCTACAGGGAGAAAAATTAATGGCATTTCAAAGGTTAAAACATTTTGAAAAATTATTAGCATGTGACAAAGAATGCTTGCATTTGATTAGTTTCACTAGCATTTGAAAGAAGAACTCTTTAGCTCTTTTTGTTATTCAAGAGCATAAGGAACCGGTAGCTCAAATGTAGTATCATTATTAAGTTTAAGTCACTGGAATCTTCTTTAAAGGAGGGATAAGACATTGCCATCTCTAATTGACTCATCTATATGGGTCAATCAACTGATCAGAAAATAAAATTTTTTTTTTTGTTTTTAGTAGAGATGGTATTTCATCATGTTGCCCAGGCTGGTCTTGAACTCCTAGGCTCAAGCAATCTGCCTGCCTCTGCCTCCCAAAGTGCTGAGATTACAGGCGTGAGCCACCATGGCTGGCCTAAACTAATTTTTAGATAGTTCCTGGTCACTCAAATTTAAGAATGTCAGCAATGTCAATTTTAAATGCTCATAGGTATTTCCTTATCTATAACATGAAAATGATTATTCTGCATTTTATCCAATAGTCCAAATTAAAGAAAATATTTTTCTCAATTTAAAATAATTTCTTTTTCTTTTGTTTATGCAAGTGCATACATGCTTCACTGAAAGCAAAACCATTATAATTACATTAAAGTTTATAAAATAAGATATTTTAACCTCATATCTAATAAGTATGTACAAAGGTAACTATCACTCCTTAAATTCACGTGAAAACTACTGTAACTGATCATGTATTTTGGAATTAGACTTGATAATAGAAGATTATCATGTATCACATATCTCACACCAGGGGAACATTTAGCTACATAATTGTCCCACTTTAATATCTTTTAAAGGTAATAGTAATTTTTGACACATTTTATTTTAAAATATTATTTAAACAAAAGTTACATTCCTCTCCACAATGAGGCTAAATGTCACCTAGGAAAGAACTTTATTCCCTTATATTCCTGAAAAGGAATCAGAATTAACATTTTTATGTTGAATAAATTTTAAAATTTAGGAAACATTCTGTTTAATTTTTTTCATAAAGCCATTACTCTTTACATTGCCATTTCCAAAAAGCCACAATTTCCCATGTTGGATGTGATTAAAGTTAGACACACCTTTACTGCATTTGCAGCCTTTGACAATGACTTCCTCAAACTGACACCATCTTAATTAGATGCAGGGACAGGGATCAGATGGTATGATATCAAATTTACTTTCTGTCCTACAAGTTAAAAACTGTACCCATTCTGTAAATTGAAAATAGAGGTTTTCCCTTGGCCACTGTCATTTTTTCCTGACTGGTCAAAACTGCCCATTCTTCTTGGAATGGTATGGAAGCTTCAGCAAAAGACATAAAAGTCAGAATCTTTGCTGGTTCCTTGAATGCTCATTTGATAGTAAATCAATTTCAGCTGAGACATAAGGGCTGTCCGTACATCATATAAACATCTTTATAGCCTAGAGAAAAGAAGGTTGAAGAGCAAAGCAGATTTTTTTTTTTCCTTTTCTATATCTCGTTCTGAACACACTGTGATAAAGGGGACGAGAGTGGAAGATTCCCTATTTAAACACATGAAGCTCTGGATCCTAGCCTTTTTTGGTTATAAACCCTTTGAGAATCTGATAAAAGCTATGGATCATCTCCTAGGAAAATCGAACAAAACATATATATTCACGTTACACAGTTCCAGAATATATGGACCCCCCAAAGACCATGGATTGCCCTAGGGGATCCTCAGATTCTTATTTAGAACTGTTGATTTTGAACACAACATACAGTGTCAAGGTTTACATCAGTGATCCACCATAACTCAGACATAGCCCAGGTAGCCTGTTTCTAACACAACTGTCATAATTCTGAAATCCAAAATTGCACTGTGTTTGACAGGAGTTAGTTTAATTTCCACAAAATCCAAATTTACAGTATTATTGTTTTTTAAAAAGCAGTTTAGAGCAAACTAGTCGCTAAACTCGGGTGAATGGGACAAAAAGTACAGATTTAATAAAGTCGTGCCTCTAATGTTCAGAATTTGGTTGTCTCTTTGTTCAAAGCTATAGTTCACTCCTATTTTTGCTGTTAAATTTATTTACCTATTTCTAGAAAAGGAAAATAATTAAACCATAGATATTCCTGAAATGCTGTACCTGTATCAACTATGAATCTGATCAGCTAAGTCTCCGGAAAAAGAGAATCAAAAGGATAAAGGTTTAACACTTTTCTGTTTCTTTAGAGAAAGTTTTCAAAGCCAGAGGTGGTGGTGTAGTTGACTTTATCTCTAGCTGAGATGCTTTAGAGAATTCTGAGTTTTATCATGCCATGCCTTTCTTTTTATCCAAAGGACAAAAGAAGCCAGACTAAGAATATTTTTATACTATATTCGAAGGTAAACATTAGTTAAGATGTTATCTCTTATATATTGTTGATTTTTTTGTTGGTTTGCCTTACAGAAATGCAAATATCAAGATTTCTTCTATAGTGTCCATCCTTAAAGGTAACATTAAGATTGTTTTTAGCCAAGGCTCTAGGAAAATGAAAATCCTTCTCCTTATAACAGTGGTTCTCCATTTTGACTGCACATTAGAAATACCCAAGGAACCTTAAAAAACCCTAAATATCCAGATTGTACCCAAACCAATTAAATCAGGCTCTGGGAGTGGAGCGTAGGCATCAGTATTTTCTAAAGCTCCCCAGGCAGTTCTAACACGCAGAAGGTTGATAACCACCGGTTGCTCCAGAAGTACTGGCTCAGAGGTCTATGCCTAACCACTGTGAACTATTACTCCACTTGACCTTGACCTCAGACTCAAATGTGGAGCTCCTCTGAGCTGGGTAGAAGCACATTTTTTTGCTTGGATAAGAGGTCTCTCTTGGAACCCAGGACTAAAGCAGGGCAAGTACACACACATGTGCATACATGCACAAACACCCCTCATCTGAGCAGGAGAGCCAGATTCTGCCCCAGGGTCCAAGCTCTCTTTCTCAAATATGATAGATAACTATCTGCACCAGAATCGTATCGGTTACTTATTTAAAAATACAACTTCCTAGGCTGCACCTTAGACCTTGCAACCAAATTCCAGGAGAGGGTCTGGATTATGTACCACTTCACCAGGTGTTTCTGATCACACTTCAGCTTGAGATCTTCTGGGTTAAAGCTACCTAACACATCCTTTACTGGGCAGCAGAGCCCTGGCTTCTACAGAGAGAGCACAGAAAGGAATAAGGGAGTGTGTGAAAGGTTACCTCTCCACCCCTCCTGGAAGCTAGAGAGAAGAAGGGGCAAAAAGATGTGTTGCATTTACCTCTCAAATGAGCAGCACCTGCTCTTTGATCACTTTGGCCCCAACATTTGGTATTACTTTTAATCCCTTTCCTAGAAATCATAAAAATACCTATCAGCTCATGGTTAAAGTCATGTTTTAATATCTAACTAAGTCCCGGGTAACACTTTCCTCCTTGGAGCAAAGTAGGTGGTGAAAAAGGCAAGCAGAAGCTTCTTTTGAGAGCTGTTGATTCTCTAGTGTTGTTGCTTCCCAAGCAAAAGTCCCAGATTACCACCTATTTATAGGCACTTCCCAATTCTAGCCCCAACTGGGCTCCACATGTCCATTTGTAAGTCAGTTCAACTGTGAGGATAATACATTTTTCTGTAGGATCAAGGTCATAAATGGTGATAAGTTTCCCAGACCAGCCTATAGAGGCCATAGAGTGCCTAAAACATTGACTGTGGGGCATAACGAAGCTCTGGGTTGTGAGTGGGCAGAGGAAGTAGCACAAGGAGCAGCTGTGAGTTTAGGGCATCATATGGAAACACCTCCCTGGAGCGTGTTTCTCAGTTTCAGACTGGTTCTCCAGACACTCCCTTTATTTTTTCTTTGTCCCCTCACAGACTAACTTGCCAACGCCCCACCTACTCCCATGACCTATTGCCTTTTCTGATCATGGCTTCTTCTACTTTTGACTTGCTAAGGAAAGATGATTTTTTTTTTTTTTCCTGTGTTTCCTACAAAACTTTGGAAGTGTCTGAGTTAGTACCACTAGAAACAGGAACATTCAGGTGACCTGAAAAGGGCAGCCACTAAGCCTCTTCTCAGAGCCTATTTTCACTAGGGTCTGCAGGGAAAGACATGAGCACACAAGGCAAAACTGTGTGGGACAGGCCAATCATGGAGCCTGACCCAGTCACCCAGACCTCTGAGGTTCTTGCTTGTCTGTTGTTGGCTTCATGTGATGTTGCCCTGTCCTGATCACAGCTAGCTACCCCATAGGCCAGCCAGTGATTCTGGGTAATTTGGCTCAAAACCACAAACTGGATCAATCAGTCTGTCCTCTCAGGATGTGAACTTAAAAGCACAGAAGGAACTGGCCAGTTAGAGTTCAGAGCTGAAGTGGGAAGAGTCTGTCCATGAGAGCTGTGATCTCTGCAGGTGGAAGGGATGAAAAAGCAGGAACCATGAGTCAGCAAAGGAAGCTGATCAATAGAAGGGGAAGAAGCTGCTTGGTGTTGAGAGCAGATGCAGAGAAAGGCAGAGACAGGAGACGATGAGGCCCAGGAGGGCATGATGATGAGGAGGAATTGCTGGCCCATGTGCCCTGCAATAACCTTTCCTTGGTTGCAAGGATCACATACCTCACAACCAAAGAAATCTCACTGTATTAGCCCATTTTCACGCTGCTGATAAAGACATGCCTGAAACTGGGCAATTTACAGAAGAAAGAGGTTTAATGAACTTATAGTTCCTCATGCCTGGGGAGGCCTCACAATCATGGTGGAAGGCAAGGAGGAGCAAGTCACATCTTACATAGATGGCAGCAGGAAAAGAGAGAGAGCTTGTGCTGAGAAACTTCCATTTTTAAAACTATCAGCTCTTGTGAGACTTATTCACTATCACAAAAACAGCAGGGGAAAGACCTGCCCCCATGATTCAATTATCTCCCACAGGGTCCCTCCCATAACATGTGGGAATTATGGGAGCTACAAGATGAGAATTGGGTGGGGACACAGAGCCAAACCATATCACCCACCTTACTCATTTCAGAGCAAAGCCACATTTTATTATTCTAGTCTTTTCAACCTAAGAAAAGACCAAAAACGATGACACGAGGAGGACCTTCTTCAAGCAATAGAAATGCTGCGGAGAAAACTAGATTTAGGACTGATACAGGGTTAACTTTCTCCTTACCCACTGCCCCCTCACTCCAGTGTTAGGTCTCATGCTGGTCAGGAGTTCTCCCCAACTCTGAAATAAACACATGTATTATGTGCTAACCATACGGTCCTTGCTCCACACGTAGAAATTCCTGTTTTCTCACTTTCCACAGGAGGTCTGACTACAGGGGGAAAATATAACTCTGTTTTTACAGAGATAGAATTCATAGCCTTACTATTTGTTGTCTTCTTCAAAAATTAATCACCTTGGGAAATAAATAACATGTTCTGACCACACTCAAGAGTGCTGTCTTTGCCAAAGACATTCCTGTCACTAACTCCTCCTTGAGAATATCCCCCTGATATTAGTTCACTTTAACAATAGGCACATGCCTGTCATCCTCTGGAAGGCCACCCTGCCTCTAGTAGAACAGCTACAGCAGAAGGAGAACTTAAGCACAAACATTAAATGGACCATTCAAATAGTGCTGAGAGTTTCTCTTTTCTTTTTATGTGCCTTCTTCTCTTGCACCATTCTATTTGGTTATGCCACTGAACATTTTCGTTTCTATTCTTTGATTCCTACCAAACCATTACACTGTGCTTTGAAATAATATGCTACAGATGTTCCATATTCTATACCAGCCCTTGTGTCCCACACCCCTTCTCTCTATATATATCCCCTCTGCCTACCAAGAAAGGGGTAGGCACTGAACAATAAAGAAAAGGGACATAAAAAGAGCAAAGCTCACATGGTGCCCATGTACTGGTTAAGTTCTTATTTTTCTCAGTGGGGTTGGCAAATGATGTCTCGAACCAATATGTCATTAAATGAATCAGATCCTTCACCTTCACAATAGATGCTACAGATGCCTTGACAAAATTCACTTGATCCCACAAGAGAGCCAAGGCATACAGCTGTGCCTCCTCTCTGTCATTACAGAAGTACAGTTTGTAGCAAAGGTGAAATTTTAAATCTGTTAGCACCAAGGAACAAAGACAACTGTGAGAGTTTCCTTCCCCCTCTTCTCCCCTGGTTTCCCGTGATACAAATGAGCCTGACATTCTGATTAATTAGACTTTAAGCATTTAAAAGAAAATACATTTCTGTATGCAGGAAAGTTATTCTAGTTTGCCCAAGTAATTAAAAGAGAAAGCTTCAGCACTATAATACCTGAGCAGTTCAAACTGAGTAAACCCTGATACAGGAAAACCTGTCTGATGAGAAAGATTTTCTTCCTGTTGGCAAAGGAAGTGTATTTCTCTGGGGCAGATTTAATTACTTTATGCAAATATCATCAGCAAAGTATGCAATGCCACTATGCTCTCTGCCCAATAATCTATATCATCTCCCCTGTTTAATATCCAAATTGTTGGTATGTGTATGTGTATATACAGTCATGGACTGCACAATGACCTTCCAGTCAATGTCAAACCACATATATGCCAGTGGCACCATAAGAGTATAACGGAGTTGAGAAACTTCCATCACCTATGGAAGTCACAGCCATAATAACTTCATTAGCACAATGCATTACTCCCATATTTGTGGTGATGCTGGTATAAACGAACCTACCTTATAAACTGTATAAAGTAAAAAAAGTTACAGTAAGCTAAAGTTAATTTATTATTGAAGAAAGAAAAATTTGTGTTTATAGTGTAACCTAAGTGGACAGTGTTCATAAAGTATACAGTAGGGTAATGTCCTAGGCCTTCACATTCACTCACCGCTCAATCACCAACTCACCCAGGGCATCTTCTAGTCCCCATGCATGTTATGTGCCCTATACAGGTGCACCAGTTTTTATCTTTTACACCATATTTTTACTGTACCTTTTCTATGTTTACATACACAAATACCAACTATTGTGTTACAATTGCCTATAGTATTCAGTACAACATGCTATACAGGTTTGTAGCCTAGGGACAATAGGCTATACCACCTAGGTTTGTGTAAGCCTACTCTACGATGTTTGCAAAATGACAAAATCCCAGAATTCTCCCCTTCATTAAGCAATGCATTACTATCTCTTTTCTTTCCTCCACAACTCTCTCCCTCTCTTTCTACATATAGAAGTAGATGTAGGAGAGAATTTACCACCTGGACACTTGAAGGAATTAATTAGGTTTATAAAGATGGAGATGATTATAAAAGACATATTTAGATCAAATTGAAAACAATCTACTTCAGTGAACCATAGATTAATGAGGGAGGAAAGTTAAGCAGCAAATATGATCAAGTAATCCTCTACAGCTGAAAACTGCAATCTCATAAAACATTAACTCAGACAGTGAGCTAATTGAATGATATAATAAAAATGCTTGTTATCTTTCATCAGAGTCTACTTAAATTTTTTCTTTTTCTTTCTTTCTTTTTTTTTTTTTTGAGACGGAGTCTCGCTGTGTCTGCCAGACTGGAGTGCGGTGGTGCGATCTCGGCTCACTGCAAGCTCCACCTCCCGGGTTCACGCCATTCTCCTGCCTCAGCCTCCCCTTAGTAGCTGGGACTACAGGTGCCTGCCACCACGCCTAGCTAATTTTTTGTATTTTTAGTAGAGACAGGGTTTTACCGTGTTAGCCAGGACGGTCTCGATCTCCTGACCTCGTGATCCACCTGCCTCAGCCTCCCAAAGTGCTGGGATTACAGGCATGTGCCACCATGCCCGGCCATTTTTTTCTTTTTCTTGTACTTCATTATTTTATCTTTTTAAAATTTATTTTTAATTTTAATTTTAATTTTAATTTTAATTTTAATTTTTTTTGTGTGAGACAGGGTCTTACTCTGTGGCCCAGGCTGGAGTACAGTGATGCAATTTTGTCTTACTACAACCTCTGCCTCCCGGGTTTAGTTAATCCTCCCACCTCAGCCTCCTGAGTAGCTGGGACTACAGGCGTGCACCACAACACCTGACTAACTTTTTGTAGAGATGAGGTTGCCCAGGCTGTTCTCAAATTCCTTGGCCTTCTAAAATGCTGGGATTACAGGCATGAGCCACTCCACCTAGCCACATTTTCTTAATTCCACACAATTAGAAGTTCTAATGTGAATCATTTTACATAACCTTGGTATGTCCCTGTCCTTCTGCCCAACTAAATTGTGACATAATCACTCTATCACTTGTTAATTGTGACAAATTTATATTCCACAATGTACATTTTAAATTGTCTAATTTATTTTACTTGTAAAATACATTTTACCAAAAAACCTCACCCACATATGCTTTTATCTGGATTCCTAATTTTAAAGATATCTGCAGAGTCATTTTACATTTGTCCAGTTTTATACAGCCAAATCAGAGATGTAATAGTAGATTGTCATCAACAGGTTTTGAGAATAAAATCAAATTCCAATAATAAACATAGTTGAACAAATGGAGTTCTCTATGGAAAATATTCTTGTAAACGTTGTTATCACAAACTTATTCTAATCCCAAACTTGTAAGATAAGAGTCACTAGAATTACTAATACATACCTTTCCATTTTACTGGGAGTCTGTCACCCTTTCCTAGCAAACAGACTTGGACAAAAACTCAGGTTTATGATGATAAGAGAGAGAAAGAATAATAATTTAACTTAAATTTTGGTATGCAATAGGTATGTCAGATATTTGTTGACCTTTTCTGATCTACATGATAAGATGTCAGTCATGGCTGCCCCAGAAATGATCTACTTAAAGCCACTGTGTCAATATTTCCCCTCCTTCAAAGTTCTTCATTGACAGGAACCAAAGTCGGTGGCCTCTGTCTTCAATTATTTTGAGGCTTATAATTTTCTGTTTCTACTTTAACTGTGTGACTTGGATGAGTCTATTAAGATCTATTATTACTGTTATTATCACTTGTAAAATAAGGATATTTTGCTGTCTTCCTATGCAGCAAGTACTATTCTAAGGACTTTACGTATATTTATGACACACTTACTTTGAAAAACCCTGTGAGGTAGGAACTATTATTATCTCTAGTTTATAAATGAGAAAATAGAGTCAGAGAGGTTAAGTAGATTGCCCAAAGACACACGGCAAGGAAGTTAAAACCATCTATTTTCACTGTGCAGATCTGAGTACAAATGCTTTGTCATCAATGGTTAATTCAGTAGTTTTTGGACTTTAATGAAGCTGAGAATCACCTGAGGATCCTTTAAAAACACATCCTGTGATGCAGTAGGTCTGGAGTAGGGCCCCGAAAATGTATTTCTAACAACTTCCCAAGTGACACTGATGCTTCTGGTCTGAGGATCATATTTAGAGAAAGAATATCGTCAACCATGTCCTCGTCAAATTCATAGCTCTGGGCTGCATCGTGGCACACGGGCCATGTTATTAGTTGTCTCACACATGTGTAAGACGTAGAAGAAATAACACAAGATGCCTGTGAGGATTTGATGCGATCATCTGAGTCTTGCTCTGACAATTATTAACATTTAGTTGCCCATTAAAATTCTTTGGAATCCTAGGACTTCGTTGCTTGTCTCCTGTCAAATTCACTCCCCATCACCAATGGAGAGCAGCAGAGTTACTTAATCATTTCAGTCTTTTTCCATTCATTTCACACAGCTGTACTCAAAAACACAGGAGACCTAGAAGCCGATATGGAAATGCGCTTCTGCTCCTCTGGGAGACATTTTTAGCTAGAAAGCTACTGATCTAACTTCAGATCCTCAAGACAATTACCCAGGAGCTGCTGTTGGATAACAAGTGAGCATTTGAAGCATGCACACAAGAGAAAGAAAGCATTTTACACAAACACAAGAGCTTCATGGGCCTATGTGATCAGGCCTAAGCACACTAAAATATCTTTTCCTAATAAATACTCATTGAGCTAAGCACTTTGCTACATGATTTCAAATTAAATGTCATATTTTAATTCTCACAACTGTCCTGTGAGATAACTTTCTCATCCCTGTTTCATAGATAAAAAAAATTGAGGCTTGAGAATTTTACATGACTTACCCAATGTCACATAGATGACATGAAATAGATCTGGGATTTGGCTCCCAGCCCAGTGTGTTCTCTCCATTATATAACTCTGATGTTATGTTAGTCTACACAGGAGCCAAGGTAAAGCCATACTTACCTGGGATTGCATTCCTGCTCTTAAATTTAATGGTTATATAACCTTGGGCAAGTTGTTTAAATTTTCTAAGACTTAGTTTTCCAATATAAGTGCAGAAAAGGCATGTCTAGGAAGGATGAGAGAAGGAAGTGATATCTGAGCTGAGTCTTCAAAGATAAACAGGAACTTTCAAGATAGACTTTTGGGTGGGGCAGGTTAAGAAAAGTGTACCAATGGGAACAACTGTGCAAAGACATGGAGTTGGAAGAGAGCATGGAGCTTCAGGAAATAACAAATATTTCAGGGGTGCTCACTCATGAATTTCTGCTCTACAAATTGTGAGCCCATGAAAACAAAAATCTCCATCTCCTAGCTCAGTATCTAATCCATTGTCAGTACTTCATAGCACAGAATAGGTGTTTCAGAAATAATGGTTGAATGAAATAAACGAGTAGGTGAATGAAAATAGTTAATATTTGCAGCTAAACTAGAGGAAGATCATTGGTCATGTACTGGTTAGGCTGAGTGGCTTAAACAACAGAAATTTATTTTCTCAAAGTTCAAGAGGTGGAGAAGTCTAAGATGAAGGTGCCAGTAGATTTGGGTTTTGGTGAGGTCTCTCTTCCTGGCTTACAAATGGTCACCTTCTACGTGGAGACAGGAAGCTTTGGTATCTCTTGCTATTATTATAAGGGCAGTCATCCCACGATAGAAGCTCCATGCTCATGCCCTCAGCTCAATCTAATTTACCCCTCAAAAGCCCTACCTCCCTATAGCATAACATTGAGTATAGGGCTTCAACATATGGATTTTGAGGGGACACAAACATTCAGTCCATGACAGAGACTTAATTTCCTTGTCTACATTCAAGATACACTATCTCCTTCTTCTTATGTGTGGATTAGGCTTTATATTCTGTACCTCACTCCAGATACCACATCTTGGGGATAAAAATATCACAGAGGGCGGAGCAAGATGGCCGAATAGGAACAGCTCCAGTCTCCAACTCCCGGCGCGAGTGACACAGAAGACCGGTGATTTCTGCATTTTCAACGGAGGTACTGGGGTCATCTCACTGGGGAGTGCCTGACAATCCGTGCTGGTCAGCTGCTGCAGCCCGACCAGCGAGAGCTGAAGCAGGGCGAGGCATTGCCTCACCTGGGAAGCGCAAGGGGGAAGGGAATCCCTTTTCCTAGCCAGGCGAACTGAGACACACAACACCTGGAAGATCGGGTAATTCCCACCCCAATACTGCGCTTTAAGGAAACGGGCACACCAGGAGACTATACCCACACCTGGCCGGGAGGGTCCCACGGCCACGGAGCCTCCCTCATTGCTAGCACAGCAGTCTGTGATCTAACCACAAGGCAGCAGCGAGGCTGGGGGAGGGGCGCCCACCATTGCTGAGGCTTAAGTAGGTAAACAAAGCCGCTGGGAAGCTCGAACTGGGTGGAGCTCACAGCAGCTCAAGGAAACCTGCCTGTCTCTGTAGACTCCACCTCTGGGGACAGGGCACAGCTAAAAAAACAACAGGGGAAGCAGCAGAGGCCTGTGCAGACCTGAACGACGCTGTCTGACAGCTTTGAAGAGGGCAGTGGATCTCCCAACACGGAGGTTGAGATCTGAGAACGGACAGACTGCCTGCTCAAGTGGGTCCCTGACCCCTGAGTAGCCTAACTGGGAGACATCCCCCACTAGGGGCAGTCTGACACCCCACACCTCGCAGGGTGGAGTACACCCCTGAGAGGAAGCTTCCAAAGTAAGAATCAGACAGGTACACTCCCTGTTCAGCAATATTCTATCTTCTGCAACCTCTGCTGCTGATACCCAGGCAAACAGGGTCTGGAGTGGACCTCAAGCAATCTCCAACAGACCTACAGCTGAAGGTCCTGACTATTAGAAGGAAAACTATCAAACAGGAAGAACACCTATACCAAAACCCCATCAGTACATCACCATCATCAAAGACCAGAAGCAGATAAAACCACAAAGATGGGGAAGAAGCAGGGCAGAAAAGCTGGAAATTCAAAAAATAAGAGCACATCTCCCCCTGCAAAGGAGAGCAGCTCATCGCCAGCAATGGATCAAAGCTGGTCAGAGAATGACTTTGACGAGATGAGAGAAGAAAGCTTCAGTCCATCAAACTTCTCAGAGCTAAAGAAGGAATTACGTACCCAGCGCAAAGAAACTAAATATCTTGAAAAAAGAGTGGAAGAATTGATAGCTAGAATAATTAATGCAGAGAAGGTCATAAATGAAATGACAGAGATGAAAACCATGACACGAGAAATACGTGACAAATCCACAAGCTTCAGTAACTGACTTGATCAACTGGAAGAAAGAGTATCAGCGATTGAGGATCAAATGAATGAAATGAAGTGAGAAGAGAAACCAAAAGAAAAAAGAAGAAAAAGAAATGAACAAAGCCTGCAAGAAGTATGGGATTATGTAAAAAGACCAAATCTACGTCTGATTGGGGTGCCTGAAAGTGAGGGGGAAAATGGAACCAAGTTGGAAAACATCTTCAGGATATCATCCAGGAGAACTTCCCCAACCTAGTAGGGCAGGCCAACATTCAAATTCAGGAAATACAGAGAACGCCACAAAGATACTCCTCGAGAAGAGTAACTCCAAGACACATAATTGCCAGATTCACCAAAGTTGAAATGAAGGAAAAAATCTTAAGGGCAGCCAGAGAGAAAGGTCGGGTTACCCACAAAGGGAAGCCCATCAGACTGACAGCAGATCTCTCGGCAGAAACTCT